>NC_137623.1:49924043-49986543 GCF_963280865.1 Gymnoscopelus braueri | reverse complement strand
ACACACACACACACACACACACACACACACACACACACACACACACACACACACACACACACACACACACACACACACTAGACTCCCACCTCCACATGCTGTTATGCATAGAGCTCCAGTCACCCCATGGTCTCTAGCTACCCACTCATCTCAGTCAGATTACATCACAGCAGCAGCAGAGTGATTAGACACATCTTATTCACTGTCATCTGCATTCTAAACGATCTATCTATCTATCTATCTATCTATCTATCTATCTAGTAGTATTTTGGTACACAGGTGTTTTTAATTAGCTAATTTACCATTGTGTAAACATGCTATGCATATAGGTTGTATTTGCACACTCCCTAGCCTAGACCCCACTTTGGGAACCACTAATAGCCGATCTACAAGTGACGCGTTGTGAATTTGTAGATCGGCTATTTTAGGCTAATGTTTCCCCCCCGTTAATGCTGTAGGCCTATATGACATAAGGTCAAAGACGATACAATATTTATTGATTCCTGATGGGAACTTCAGTTCATCAATTAATCTGATCACATCCTCAATTTATAATGAATTTTGCCTAGCAACTTACCCTAGCAACTAAGCCATGGATACATAACTCAACTGAACGGAGTGCCTTGGATTATTTTTCAGTTCACCCACTGGCTTCTTCACACACTGATGCTACACAAAAGGAAGGAACTTAAAAACCTTGAACTATAATTGAACCCTCTCCAAAGAGCACCTGTCTCAGTTCCTGATAGTCACGGACCCACGCAGAGCTCCCTCAGCTCTTCACGGATCATAATGAAACACTTTCAACCCGGCATCCCTGGCACAATGTATCCAGAAATGTAGGAGGAAAAAAAAGTGTTTGTTTAAGGTACATTTAGAAGGTTCGCTATTTTTTGCTATTTTTGCATCTGACGTTGCCTAGCAACTAAAATAATTTAGTCGTCAACAAAACTGACTGTGGGCTTTCACTTCCCAGCACCCAGTGAATCATCCTGTTATCAGGTTTCCATTTGTACACTCTCACATTTACAGATCCGTAAGGGTCCATTCGGACCACTTGTAGACCCCGGCCATCTATTTCATGCTAAACAACATGCTAAATAAATAAATAACCTTCTGTACATTTGAAATTGTAGGATACTAGGTAAACAGTGAACCTAGCATCTGTCTAAATCACATTATGTACATTTCTCATAGCAAGTGCCGCGCTATGAGCTTGTAGATCTGCTATATTTGTCTTTGAATATATATATATATTTTTAAAGCGAACATTTGTAACTCAAATCTTTGCTTCTGGGGAGGTCCCTGGAACAAAATATTTTGAGATGGGCGTCCACGGCCAAATACATAATCTAAAAATGTTTTCTAAATCCTAACAGTATGTTGCTATATGAGTGGTGGATGTCAAGGACCCCCACACATTTTATATATTTGGCCGCGGACCCCACATTTCAAAATATGTTGTTCCAGGGACCTCCCCAGAAGCACAGATCGGAGTTAAAAATGTTCGCTTTAAAACATAATGTGTACTCAAAGATTTACCAAAAAAATCCATGATTAAAAAAAAAAATTCAGCTCTACAAGCTCATAGTGTGGCACTTGGTGCCGCACAATGAGCTTGTACATCTGCTACTTTTGAATTGCCAAAGAAATCTTAAAATGACACAGACGCGTTCCCGGTCTGAATGGATTAAAAAACACTGGTTGCGCTGGTCTGTTTCCTGACTAAAACGTCCTGCTTTCTAAAAGGCCAACCAGACCATGATTGGACTGCATTCGGAATTGGTTCACCAATCCTGATCCACAAAAGCTCCACACACACACATCTGCAAACAAAGACACACACATCAATATGGTGTCAGTGACACAAACACACATCACAGGGGGAACAAGAGACATAACACACACATCAAAACCACCACCCGGTTTTACATAAAGTTCTCAAATAACTGTAGTGGAGTAAAAAAGAAGAAAAAAAGTACAATATTTGCCTCTGAGATGTAGTGGAGTACAATTATAAGGTATTGAAAAATGGAAACAGTCCAGTAAGGTAGAAGTACCTCAAAATTCAGTTAATGTACTTGGTTTACTGTCCACCACTGTGTGACTGTCTGTGTCTATGTTGTACAGGTAATCCTGCAGGCTGTTAATCCGGCAGAGGTCGGAGGTCAGATTAAAGCAGGGAGGAGCAGGGTTTATATTAGGAGTCTGGAGGTGTGAAGTGCGTGAACAGAGGATGGGTTAAGAGAGGACAGGGACGTACAGCAGGGGTAGATACTGTGACAGTTATTACATAATTGCCTGAAAGCAATGATTTGGCCTGATCACAGTTATTTAGCCTAATTGTTGGAATCATCTCCATTCATGTGTAAAGAAACAGCTGAATGAAATGAAACAGAAATGTCATAATGTGCATCATTAATTCCACATCATTCTCTTTTTACCTCTTCACACCTGGTGTCATATGGGGCATGAAGGGCAAACAGTGTTGCCAGATGGTTGAATTATCGTACCGGAGGCTTGAAATTATCGTATTTGAAAGAACTATCGTACAGAGCCAAAAAGGATAAATCACAGGTGTGAATGTGTAATTTCATTTTATTGTAAGAAACAACCTTGTTTGAGACAAAAATGCATCACACATGTTGCGTGGAATCAGACAACTTCCTGGACCTTATACACATAAAAGCATGGAACTGGACAGGAAAGACGCAACTGGTGTTTTTAATGCCTCCAAGTACAGATCTAGGGTCAGATTTACTGATTTCCTGACTTATTTTGAAAAGCCAAATCGGATCCGGAATCAGCAGCCAGGGAATTATGTAAATTCACACCCTTTTTTTGTGATATGGCAAAATTATCGTACATTTGGGCATTTTTTGAATATTTGATAGTATGTCGTACAGAGGGTAAAATTATTGTACAAATGCGATAATTATCATATTTTACTGTTACAGAACAACCACTCTAGTAGCAACACGAAAATAGACCTTTAACTTTCTAACAAAAGTAAAACATTTCCTTTTCTTTCTTTTTTTTTACAAAAAATGTATCACTTACACCACCTTTACTCCCATGAATCTTAGAATCCCTGTTCTGGGCATGCAGCACATTGTGAGATTGTAGATCTGCTATTTTGGAGCCTATAGATCTGTTATTTTCGAGCTTGTAGATCTGCTATATTTGAGCTTGTAGATCGGCTGTTTTCAGAGAAGAGATTTGGTGTAGACGGAGAACATGAGGGGGGCAAGGATAGACCCCTGTTGGACCCCGGTCAATTAAGTATAGCAGAGTTACAAGCTCACAAAGCATCACAATGCAACGGGCTATGATATTGTAGATCAGCTATTTTCAAATAGCCGACGTATAACATTTTAAAATTGTACTTAAGTGTAGTACTTGAGTAAGTGTACTTTGAAAGCAGATTATTGGGTCTCCCTGGCTTCCATATTGAGTTGGCAGTAGCAGTAGTGTGCATTTGAAGGGTGTCTCTGGTGTCACATAGAGTAGGTGCTGACATTGTGACCTGTGAATGATAGGACCTTATCATATTCACTGACACTTAGATGTGTTGACTACCAAAATACTCCACAGTACCAGATGACAATCAGTGGTGGACAGTAACAAAGTACATTTTCTTGAGTACTACTGTGCTTGCTTGCTTGCTAGCTTACTTACTTACTTACAGTACTGACTTACTTACTTACTTACTTACTTACTTACTTACTAACTTACTAGCTTGCTTGTTCGCTAACTTACTTACTTACTTACTTACTTACTTACTTACTTACTTACTTACTTACTTGCTTGCTTGCTCGCTAAATTACTTGCTTGCTCGCTCGCTCGCTCACTCACTTACTCACTCACTCACTCACTCACTCACTTACTTACTGACTCGCTTACGTTGCTTGCTTGCTCGCTGGCTTACTTACTTACTTACTTACTTACTGGGGTTGAGTACTTTGCCCATAGGTTGACCATACGTCCTCTTTTACCCAGACATGTCCTCTTTTGAGGGGCTGTCCGGCCTGTCCGGGGGGGTTTTATAAAATCCTTCAAATGTCCGGGGTTTTGAGAGTTTGGGTAGCGTGTACTGTATCTGTGTATTAGTAGGGGGGGACGTATCTTAGCAACAATGAAAGCGCTAACTCTCATTGGTCGTGTCATGAGTAAATGAGCCAATGAACTGCTGAGCAAACTCTCAGACGCCAGGATCTTAGTGTTGCCATGTCTGCTTATTTACCGCAACTTATGGACAAGATTTGGCTTGTTTTTCTGGCTTGTTTTTGGAGGTATGTTTCCTTATTTCTCTCACGAGACTTGGCCATGCTGCTGACAGGCTGACAGCAACGAGACACACACACTCACACACACACACACTGGACAGCACATACATCGCGCTGCCTGTCATTCATTGTAAAAAACCTCGGGCTCCGACATCTACAGTACATTTTTTGTACTGAATTAACCGAATTAAGGTAACAAAAAAAAATAAAAATAACAAACCCGGGGAAAAAAATGCTGGGAACGCTGGGAACGCGTGAAGTGTCCTCTTTTTGGGAATTCAGAATATGGTCACCCTATTTGCCCACCATTGCACCACTGAAACATGGAGATGCAAGGTTTTCTCATTTGACATCAAACACGTGCACAAAATGTAGTCCGTCTGTACATGATCCACCTTCCTTTTTTATGTTAATACCCTGCTTATCTGTCCTGTGCAGCTCTGTTCCAAACACCTTAGCTTTGAAACATGGTTGACTTGACATCCTCTGCCTCCCTCTGCCCTCCCGTTCAGCCCTCTCTTTATCTGTTCCTTCAGTAGAAAGCCTTCCCTGCATGTGTTCTCCCCAGCTAACCTGCTTTACGGAATCAAACTGAAGTATGAATCATACTTTGGAGAAGAAAGCCAAGAGTCAGACATGTTGAACCCTATGGAATCCAAATGAGAACTTTAATCTATGAATGTGATTGGTGTTGATTGGAAGGTCTACCGTCTAAGGATACATAGTTGTCAAGATTAATCATTGAACGCTGTTGGTACATCTCAGACAAGTATAAAGAGTATTATGGCACATACACTATGAGTAAAGGGACGGCACTAGCGGCTCAAGAGGTAGGGCGGCTGCTTGGGAATCGCAACGTTCTGCAGTTCGATCCCGGAGCTCCCCCTGGATCAGTGTTGAAGTGTCCTTGAGCAAGACACTGAACACTGCTGCCGATGAGCAGGTTGGTGCCTTGCATGGTTTCCTCTGCCGTCGGTGTGTGAACGTAATGCACATTGTAACACTTTTCTATGGAGCTCCCTGATGCTTCAATCCACTCTTTATTTAGATGTGTGTGGGTGAGAAAATGGTTTCGGGGCTGTGTGTGTGTGTGTGTGTGTGTGTGTGTGTGTGTGTGTGTGTGTGTGTGTGCGTGTGCGTGTGCGTGTGCGTGTGTGTGTGTGTGTGCGTGTGTGCGCGCACGTGTGCGCACGCATGCGTGTGTGCGCGTGCGCGTGCGTTTGTAGGCGTTTTTCAAAGGTTAGATATGCATGTGTTGAAAGGACACAATAGGACACAATAGATCCAGTGTAACACACTGTATATCATATTTATAAATTACTGGTTTTGTTTGACACAAAGAATATCACTGTTCCTCCTCATTAGAAGAGAGAGTCCATTCATCAGCTTCAGTTTTATTTTTCCGTCCCAAATTTGTTTGTGCTCACTTTGTGTCAATAATTCCAATCTTCATATACTGTATGAATTCTCCCTCCAGATTGGATGTAATTAGCTACTATCTACTATCCCGAGTCTGAGAATGTATTTTCTGTTTACTAAAGAGTTGGAGAGACGTGTAGACTGAACAATTGATTTCACAGGCTCACAAGAGCTTGATCTGCTATTCGAATAGCCTAAGTATAAAATAGGAAGAGGGCTTAATTGGTTTTGTAATAATCATCTAAATCAACAAAGTAACTGCTGACTAAACCTGTCACATAATTGTAGTGGAGTAAAAAGTACAATATTTTAAAGTATTGAAATGTCAAGTAAAGTAAATGTACCGCAAAATTGTAGTTACTGTAAGTGCAGTACTTGAGTAAATGTAGCCTACTTAGTTACTTTTCACCGCTGATGCAATTGGTAGTGTCAAATCACAACAAGTTGTCTCAGGACACCCTGAGCAAGCAATTGTGCGACAGTGGCAACGAAAAACTCCTGCTTAACTGGAATAAACGTCAGGCAGACCCAAGCTCTAGGTTGGGAGGCCATCTGCCTCGACCGGTATGAGTTGTGCCACCTTACATTAAGTCACATGGTGCTGTGCAGGCGACCCATACAGCCACTGTGAGAGAGAGAAAGTCACCAGGCAGCACGCACGCACACACACACACACACACACACACACACACACACACACACACACACACACACACACACACACACACACACACACACACACACACACACACACACACACACACACACACACATAGAGAGGACAGCTGGACATCTCGGTGGTCCATGCATGTGATGACAGCACTGTGAACACCAGCCTCACATAAATACACATCCCTGCTCCTGTGTCATGGAGGATCATGTTATATCCTAGGTATTTTAAGCAGCATGCTATGTAAGTATGTTCTCTCTGTTCTCTCAGCCTATAGTTCCCCTAAAGCACAAAGACGCTTTAGTAGAGGTTCGGGGTGCGAAGCTACTTTCTCATGATGTAAAGCCATCTTGACACGTTGATGTGACTTTTGTTTTCTGACTGGTGCCAGTGTGGAAGACAGGTAGAGGGAGAATCAGAATCAACCTTATAGGTGTAATACAGTGGGTGAAATAAGTTTTTGTGCAAGCTCCATTGTTTTTGTTATTTCCATAAAAAAGAAAGGGAAGAAGAGGGGAAGAGAGGGGGGGGAAGAGAGATCAATCAATAAGAAACAAACAAATTATCTACATATTTACACATAGTACCCGAGGTAAGACATAAAGGTGCGTGAGCATAGCAACAGATCTATACTGTACATGATATGCTGTGGACTTTAAGGTGCGAGAAAAAGTCATTGCGTGGTACATGATTAAGGTGCAAAGTGTCAGTGCGTGTCTATACCGCATAATCCACATAAGGTAACTGACACTGGCATAATCCGTAGGTAGGTTCATGAGGAAGAGCAAAAGTCTAAGACCAGCCTGACGACAGGCGGTGATCATCAAGGGAGCAATGTACGGAGGCTCAATAGAAAGTGAAGCAACAATACATTACATTTGTAGTTGCACATCAAACAGTCCATGCTGACAGACTGAACTGCAGAAATAATATCACCGGAGCATCGAGCGTCTGATAAATCACACATGATGTACTTTTTTCAGCGGTTCTACTCTGACTCTCTCGCGGATGACTGAACATCTCAAAGGAAGAGGCCAGCCAACCGTCTGAGAAAACTCATTTTGGCCGCTTGTATCTTTCGGTCACGACCCACACTTCATGACCATAGGGCAGAGTTATTGACTTCATGTTGTTCTTGTTAACCTACACAGCCGACAATGTCCGGCAGTGATGGGAGAAGTGCTCTGATTTTGAACTTAAATAAGAGTACCAATACCACAGAGTAAAAATACTTTGTTAGAAGTCAAAGTCTTGCATTCAAACTCTTAAATCATATTAAAAAAGTATAAGAATCAGAATATACTTGAAATAGCTAAAGTAAAAACTCATTGTGCAGAATACCCATTTCAGAATCATAAATACTGTATCATGTTATTGCACTTTGATTAGTGATTGTTAAGCGCTTAAGCCCTATTTTATACTTTGGCTATTTGAAAAAATCTATCACAACACATTGTGAGCTAGCCCTGTAGATTATATTTTCAAAATATTTTGAAGATTTTTTGATTATTAATGTTATTAATAATCTAAATCTGCAAAGCAGCAACTACTGTAGTGACCAAATCTGTCAAATGTTCTGGAGTAAAAAGTACAATATTTGTAGTGGAATAGAAGTATAAAGTGTCAAGAAATGGAGATACTCAAAAGTAAAAGTGCCTTGAAATTGAACTAGAGTAAATGTACTCAGTTACTTTACACCGCTGAAGTTGGGTGGGGTTTGCAGCAACATTTTAGTCTCTATTTGTAGAGCTGTAGTTGATAGAAAACTGTCTGACAGTGGATTGTGTCCCGTTTCCCCTACGTCTCCACCAGGGGAAGTCACTCCATGGCTTGGTGACGTTTTATTTTAGCGTGTCATTGTTTGTGTGGGTGGTCTTCTGTTTTAATTTTCCTGTGTCATTGTTTGTTTGGGGGTTTTCTGGGAGATCAAGGTCTAACTTTGGCCGAGTGGTCAGACAGGGGATCTGTCTACAAACACACACGGGCAACACACAAACACACACACATGAACTTTGCACTGCTATTCTTTCTACTGATTACTCTGAGGATATTGATTCCCTATCCTGTAACCTCTAACACAGGGGTTTTCAACAGGGGGTCCGAGACCCCTTGGGGGTCCTCAGAGTTACTACAGGCGGGGCCGTAAAATCTTTGTGTGGGGGGCATTGGGACCTCACAAGTAGGCTACAATACAAGCACACACACACACGCGCGCGCGCACTTGTATTGTAGACACACACACACACACACACACACACACACACACACACACACACACACACACACACACACACACACACACACACACACACACACACACACACACACACACACACACACACACACACACACACACACACACACACTGAAAGCATGCCATATGATCCTGTGTGGGCAACTGGGCATGTTATTTGAATGACCTCTGTGACCTTGGGGTTGTGTCCTTGCCAGTTTGGCTGGGTCCACCTGACCAACCATCCCTCCCAGCTGCTGACGTGTTATTATTTATAACTCATAAACATTAAATCATAACTCTGAAATAAACACTACCAGCAACACTTGAGGGGGACTAGAGCTTAACACTCAATCATTGATTGATTGATTGAATACTTTATGAGACAGAAATGCAAACAGCACGAGTACAGTCATACACTTGGTCTAAAAGGATAACACAAAAAAGTCCTGTGGATTTGTCTCCATTGAGGTCCTATGTATTCAATTCATCAAAATAGCATACAAATTCACACCAACATACCATATCATCACACATACAAAACAGAGGGAGAGAGAGAGGGAGAGAGAGAGAGAGAGAGTTTGTGTGTGTGTGTGTGTGTGTGTGTGTGTGTGTGTGTGTGTGTGTGTGTGTGTGTGTGTGTGTGTGTGTGTGTGTGTGTGTGTGTGTGTGTGTGTGTGTGTGTGTGTGTGCGCGCATGTGCATGTGAGTGATGTATTTTTTTTTTTTCACATGTTGTGAATTCACATCAGATCCCCTGCCGTTCGTCAATTATGCGCTCTGTGAACGTTCAGATTCTCACAACGTATTTGCGAAAGCATCCAAACATTTGTATGGTGCCACACACTTGTGTTGCCATCTTTTAAATTCAACTTGAATATCTAGCCTTTATTGTAAGACATGCTGCATGATTCCATGTATCTTCCGTTCATTCCATATCCACGGATTGCGCATGGAATGATTTGTCTGTCCGCCAACATTGTACTTAAAGGAGTATTTCACTTTCAAAAAAACTTTTGGTCATTTTATCGTCTACTCAGGCCTTTGTGATCCCCCCAGACGGTTTATAAGTTGCTTGATTCATTATTTAGATATTTGATATTCATTTTATCAGACACGCCCCCTTCCTATACAAACCCATTGTAACTTCAAACTCCATTTTAACCATGTTATATTCATTAAAAACACCCGTGTTTTTCCGAATACATTTTTCATTTATTTTATTTAAATTTTTTATTGTATTTTATTTTTTTCATTTTCCAAAAACAATATTAAAAATAAATGAAAAAAATAATTGAAAAAACACGGCCCCCTCACGCATTAGGAGGGCAGGATTTTTGTGTGGGGGGCATTGGGACCTCACAAGTAGGCTACAATACAAGCACACACACACGCGCGCGCGCACTTGTATTGTAGACACACACGTAGACACACACACACACACACACACACACACACACACACACACACACACACACACACACACACACACACACACACACACACACACACACACACACACACACACACACACACACACACACACACACTGAAAGCATGCCATATGATCCTGTGTGGGCAACTGGGCATGTTATTTGAATGACCTCTGTGACCTTGGGGTTGTGTCCTTGCCAGTTTGGCTGGGTCCACCTGACCAACCATCCCTCCCAGCTGCTGACGTGTTATTATTTATAACTCATAAACATTAAATCATAACTCTGAAATAAACACTACCAGCAACACTTGAGGGGGACTAGAGCTTAACACTCAATCATTGATTGATTGATTGAATACTTTATGAGACAGAAATGCAAACAGCACGAGTACAGTCATACACTTGGTCTAAAAGGATAACACAAAAAAGTCCTGTGGATTTGTCTCCATTGAGGTCCTATGTATTCAATTCATCAAAATAGCATACAAATTCACACCAACATACCATATCATCACACATACAAAACAGAGGGAGAGAGAGAGGGAGAGAGAGAGAGAGAGAGTTTGTGTGTGTGTGTGTGTGTGTGTGTGTGTGTGTGTGTGTGTGTGTGTGTGTGTGTGTGTGTGTGTGTGTGTGTGTGTGTGTGTGTGTGTGTGTGTGTGTGTGTGTGCGCGCGTGTGCATGTGAGTGATGTATTTTTTTTTTTTCACATGTTGTGAATTCACATCAGATCCCCTGCCGTTCGTCAATTATGCGCTCTGTGAACGTTCAGATTCTCACAACGTATTTGCGAAAGCATCCAAACATTTGTATGGTGCCACACACTTGTGTTGCCATCTTTTAAATTCAACTTGAATATCTAGCCTTTATTGTAAGACATGCTGCATGATTCCATGTATCTTCCGTTCATTCCATATCCACGGATTGCGCATGGAATGATTTGTCTGTCCGCCAACATTGTACTTAAAGGAGTATTTCACTTTCAAAAAAACTTTTGGTCATTTTATCGTCTACTCAGGCCTTTGTGATCCCCCCAGACGGTTTATAAGTTGCTTGATTCATTATTTAGATATTTGATATTCATTTTATCAGACACGCCCCCTTCCTATACAAACCCATTGTAACTTCAAACTCCATTTTAACCATGTTATATTCATTAAAAACACCCGTGTTTTTCCGAATACATTTTTCATTTATTTTATTTAATTTTTTTATTGTATTTTATTTTTTTCATTTTCCAAAAACAATATTAAAAATAAATGAAAAAAATAATTGAAAAAACACGGCCCCCTCACGCATTAGGAGGGCAGGATGAGTCACCAGAACCAAGGACGGGTGTTTTTGATGAATCTAACATGGTTTAAATGAAGTTTGAAGTTACAATGGGTTTGTATAGGAAGGGGGCGTGTCTGATAAAATGAATATTAAATATCTAAATACTGAATCAAGCAACTTATAAACTGTCTGGGGGGCTCACAAAGGCCTGAGTAGACGATAAAATGACCAAAAGTTTTGTTGAAAGTGAAATATCCCTTTAAGTGCAGTATTTGGGTAAATCTTCCACCACTGAGAGAAGCACATGTGTGTCTGTTCCATGCGTGACAGACAGATTAATTGTGAGGCAGTACACCATGATCCTGGCAGGTACACACAGTGCTGTACGGAACACATTAAACCACTGTGTAACCACACTGTGATGTCACATTCCCACATGTTCTGTCAAAGATATTTCTCTCTCTCTCTCTCTCTCTCTCTCTCTCTCTCTCTCTCTCTCTCTCTCTCTCTCTCTCTCTCTCTCTCTCTCTCTCTCTCTCTCTCTCTCTCTCTCTCTCTCTCTCTCTCTCTCTCTCTCTCTCTCTCTGTGTCTCTTTGTCTCTCTATCTCTGTTTATCTGTGTCTGTCTATTCAATTTTCAATTCAATTCAATTCAATTCAATTCAATTCAATTCAATTCAATTCAATCTGTCTCGCCTTGTTTCAAATGAGATCCCCACGCACTCAAATCATGATGACATTTAAGAAAACAGACAGATATACACTATACTATGCAGAACATCATACAATCAGCTTACAGGTTACTGGTATGAAAAACCATCTATCTCTCTCTATCTCTGTTTCTGTCTGTCTCTTGATCTCTGTCTGTCTGTCTGTCTGTCTGTCTGTCTGTCTGTCTCTCTCCCTGTCTTTCTCTCTATCTATGTCTGTATGTCTGTCTGTCTGCCCCCCCCCCCCCTCTCTAGTACAAACAGTGCTGTCCAGTAGAGATTTATCACTGTCCATTAAACGTCAGTGTAACCACATGGTGATGTCACATATTCCTGGTGGCCTGTGGTGGCGTGTCTGTCACTGCCAGGCTCTTTAGAGCTGTACTGTCATATCAATCCATCATCAAAAACATGACATGTCACAAACACACGCCAGCTGCTTAGCATTCACATCTCTTTAGTGACACTGGCACAGGCAGGGACGTGTTTTCAATGACTCTAACATTCATTAGAGGGACGATATCAATCACCAGAAGCACGGAAATGTGTTTTCAATGAGTCGAACATTCATTAGATGGACAATATCAGTCACCAGACGCAGGGACCTGTGTTTTAAATCAGTCGAACATTCATTAGATGGACAATATCAGTCACCAGACGCAGGGACCTGTGTTTTCAATGAGTCTAACATTCACTTTAAGGACAATTTCAGTCACCAGAAGCATCGAGTTGAAAATTTAACGGGCTTATGTTGTGCTTAGTGGGATACAGTTGTTTTCTGCACAGTGCAGGCTAGGTGTATAAGTGTATACTATTGTATACTGTTGTTCATTATCGATGATGCTTATGTTATTTCTTACATTTGCATTGCTGTACCAGTACTTTTCTTACTCTGTATCTGTAACTCTAACTGCTGTGCTGCCTCTTGCCGACTGATTTCCCCCCAGTGGGATCAAAAAAGGTCTATAGCAGGGGCAGGCAACCATAGGCATGGGTGCCAACATTGGCACAGGGGAGGGTAATCACTGGCACACTGGCATACGTGTGAGAGAAAGGATTGTTGGTTTAAAATACTTTTTTTTTTATGTAGATGTTGTCAATTAACCTAAGTCCCCTCACATCTGCATGCAAATCCTGCACATCCTGCACATAATTCTACATTCATTCAAACTCTGAACTCTGACTGGGAGGTAGTCTGGGGATATTGCTCGTCTAATGCTCATTACAATGTCCTGAGGTGAAAGAAAGTATTTCAAAAGAAGGGGAAATATTTTATTTTAATGTAGTGTCATAACTTAATGTTGATGGCACACTGACTATCTAGAACATAAAAACATGGCACTTCATTTCAAAAAGGTTGCTGACCTGGTCTGTTAGGATGGGGGCGTGTCTAATCAAATGAAAATGAAATATCTAAATATTGCATCAAGCAACTTAAAAAACTGTCTGGGGTGCACAAAAAAAGTAAAATGAACTCATACATGAACCACATGAACCCTCTAGACTAGTGAATTGGACCTTAGTTGTCTGTCTGTCTGTCTGTCTGTCTGTCTGTCTGTCCAGCCTGCTGTCAGATCGTCATTGTCACTCTGCATACACTAACACCATTCCCCTGTCTGGGACTGTACTTTGTCACCTACCCCCATTTATTTCCATCTCTCTCTCTCTCATCAGTGTTTGCTATGTGTCACGTTGACCACTGCAGAATGGCGGTGGTGGCATTAATTAAGCTGCTGTGTGAATCTCAATTCCCAGTCCTCCAACGTGCATTGGCTAACACCAAGACGCTAGGAGTCTCACCGATCACAACCACCAGTGAACCTGTCCCATATAGTCTCACGTATAGACAGTCAACTATTCCACACTCTCCGAATGCTATATAGATTCTGGAACTACACTGCCCGAAAGCAGAGAAAGGAAGCTGTCATTTCCGTTCACAAAAATATATTTTTTAATATCTTTACATTTTATTTTTGAATTTCCATTTCTGATAAGCAGCAAGCTATACAGCATATGCTTCAATTATTTTGTAGGACACATTTGTGTGACTGCAAAGACAAGACGGAAGCAAGGATGTTCATGGTCAAATTTAACCGGTCTGTTTTAACTGCTTTCATATGAACACAAAAATCATATATCTTCAATGTATTCAACAAGTGACTATTAAAACAGACACTGAAAATGTATTAAATTAATATTGTAAAAAAAACTAATTCAAAGCGAAGACCATAATCAGTACATATTAATTATACTACAGAACATCAACATGAGCGGTCCTCTGTGTGTGTGTGTGTGTGTGTGTGTGTGTGTGTGTGTGTGTGTGTGTGTGTGTGTGTGTGTGTGTGTGTGTGTGTGTGTGTGTGTGTGTGTGTGTGCTTGCTTGCTGCAAGACCGGTTATGTTTTCCTCCACAACAGGCTCTTGAACCTATGCATTTTCTTTTAATCGACACCCGTGTTGTCTCGCCTCCACTGCTCGCAAAGCGCTTCCGGACATTTGTTTTTATTATGTTAATGTTATATTAGCGTTAAAATCTTATTTTCGTTATTTGTGGGGCCCACTTGCAATACCCTCATATTCCACCAGTGAGGCCCACAGCTTGAGAACCACTGATATAGGATGCTGTTCTGCTGCAGTGGTTATCGATCATAATCCATTGTGTGTACAGTGCAGAGATATAAGTGATGTGGTGGTGACCCCTGACCCCTGTGTGACATTCCTGTGTGTTGCAGGGTCAGCATGGAGGAGGCAGACCTGTTGAAGGAGAGACTGCAGGCCATTACGGTAAGAAGTAATATACATGATATCTTATATCATATTGTGAGAACGCCCGACTTGCGGCTGGAAGCAGTACAGAGGCCTTTGCGTAGGGTTTAACCCAAAGATGTATTTATTCATCGCCATAGAGACGAGAATGACACAAATGGAACCACTCTACAGCAGCCTTGGCATGGTGGTGTTTGACTCTCCACTCACGGTTTTCTACGGATGTCAACTGGCAGCACTTTATAGCCAGCTGAGCAAATGAGCTTGGACTGCACCATGTCAAGGGGTGTTTTCTAGCATATATATGTTACAGGTAAATTGGCATTCCAGGTAAATTGGAAAAGGGGCGCTTGTTTTCACCGCCCCCCAGGCAATTCTGTAGAACCAACGCTAGAGGGCAATGCAAGCCAGACATGAGTTCCTCACCACACGCACGCATGCACACGCGCACAAACGAGCACGCACACACGCATGCGCGCACACGCATGCGCGCACACACGAGCGCACGCACACACACACACACACACCCGCGAACAGCCTTATTCCATGCAGTTGAAGCACATACCATAGAGGGGCAAACGCAGTCCCCACAACATCATTTACGATTCTGTGCCTCCGTCATGGTCCAAAACTAAACTTGAAAAAATAAGTAGTCCGCAGTTGTTTGAAAAAGTACCCCAAGCGGGAGTCAAACCAAGACTCCCAGTGATAGTGGATGGGGAGTCCAATGATTATCAAAGTGCGCCACTGAGGCCAGTGATAGGGTATTTGGGCTGTATTACAATCTGACGTCCTAACTATTCTAATCGTTAGCTATTATACAAAGCTAACAGCTAATGTAAACTGGGAGCTGGCTATAGGCTAGAGCACTATAGCTTCCTGGTTGCTATGTTGTTGTGGTCGTCGTCGTCCTCGCATCAAAGCCCCGCCTCGCAGCCCGCGCCTAAAAACAAGCGCTCCCCTTCCAATTTACCTGGAATGCCAATTTACCTGTGACATATACATAAATAACCATAATAAATACATAACCCACATCAATTATCTTAAAACTTCAATGAACAACAAATAAATTGAAATTATTCACACTACTTGACTACTACAACATTACACTACCACAATATCCTTAGCCATTACAAATGTATATCACAACCCCCCTCTGCCATTCTGACTTGGTCCAGCCCAATTACTCGGGCCACAGAACCACTTAGTACATGTTAAGCTTTCAATCATGACTTAGCAGTACCCTCTCTATTGCACTCATACATTACACATTGCACTTGCCCCTTATGATTATCAGTCAATAAATACTTAAAATCATGTTTACTTGTGCAAAATACAACTCTGCAAATTGCTATAAAGTGCCAAACATCAGTAACAGAGGACCTCTCTGTTACACATATATATCATTATTAGTAATATGCATTCTATCTATCTATCTATCTATCTATCTATCTATCCATCCCACACATTGATATTAGTGTGGTGAGCTGAACAGCATGTCTTCAGATGGTACATGTGTGTAGTGTTGACTGGTGAGTGTGGGTGGGTTTAATGTCGAGCGTGTGTGTGCGTGCGTGTGTGCGTGCGTGCGTGGGCGTGAAGAAGCTCTCACACAAACAAGGCTGGTGATGTGAACGTCACTGGTTTGAAAGCAGGGTTCCGTTTGTGGGGGGAAATAGAGAAGGCAGGGGCATTTTATGAACCACTAAACCGTAATTTGTGTACTTCTTTGTATGACAAATAGCCAAATTTGCCCATCTGTGAGCCGACACTAGATCTGCTATTTTCAACAAAAAAATATGGCTTAATTGGTTAATGTATATTTTGTAATAATCTAAATCTACAAAGTAACTTTTTGATTATTTGATTATTGATGTGAGACAGGGAATATGCTGAAATAAGACAATAAAATGTTAACCACACCAGGCTGCTGTGATGCTATATATAACATGACAACTGGCTAAGTGTTATAGTGAACAGGTGTATGCACGCGCACGCATGCACGCACACACGCACGCACGCACGCACACCCAATTGTATACTCTGTCGGGGTTAAATTTGTTGCTGTGGGTTTGACAGTGTGGGTTACATTTTGATGCTGTCAGGCAGAAACCCTGTATCTCTGTATTTTTTTTCCCCATAAATGTAAGCCCTACTTTGTCATACAAGAGTGTCATAAAAATCGCATCGCAACGCTTGTCGATCTGCGGCGTTTGCTATTTGTCTTATTTTTTGTTATTTTTTGGTTGGTGAAAGTTAAAATGCCAAAGTGTGTCTGAGGGTTTTACAAATATTCAACCAATGAAACAAGATTAACAAGAGCTTGTGACTATAATGTAAATATCATCTACATTGGATCCATTGGAATACAGGTTGTGACTATAAGGTTTCCACTCCACATCAACGATTTATGGCACGGAGCAGCTGTGGGCTCAAGGCCAAAGCCACAGCGAGGAATGACAGCAGGACAAATAGTTTCCATGTCGTAACATTTGTACTGTGTTGTTATGCAGTGGTCAGAGAAGTACTCTGAGGACGGTTTCACTGCATTTTCAACCTGTCCTCACCAATGCACATTATAACATCCGTCCCATTTCACTCTGTGTCTCAGAGGAGGGGCTGTGGACAGTTCAGAAACCTGCCCACCAGGGACATGACCTCATCGGTAGGCAGGTTTGGTCATTTCCAGTGGTGGAAAAAGTACTCACATTCTTTACTTAAGTAAAAGTATCAATACTGCAATGTAGAAATACTCTGTTACAGGTAAAAGTCTGGAATTCATAATAGTAAAAGTACTGGTATCACAATGTACTTAAAGTACCAAAAGTAGAAAGTACTCATTAGCAGAATGTCCAATTTCACAAGTTTTCAAATGTACAAAATGTAAAAAATAATTTGAAAATAGCAGATCTACAAGCTCACAATGTGTCGCATCGCGACGAGTTTGTAGATCGGCTATTTTCAAATGGCCGAAATGTATCTAGGGCTGAAGTGGGTAATTTTGTTTTGTAATAATAATCAAAATCCACAAAGTAACTAACTAGTAACTAAAGTTTTCAAATAATTGTAGTGGAGTAAAAGTACAATATTTGTCTCTGAGATGTAGTGGAGTAGAAGTAAAAGTACTGAAAATTGGAAATACTCCAGTAAAGTAAAAAATACCTCAGAATTGTACTTAAGCACAGTACTTGAGTAAATGTACTTAGTTACTTTACACCACTGGTCATTTCAAACATTTCACATTCTTTTATTTCATTTTTTGTATTAATGTGAGAATAATAGCTTCTATTATAGCATGCTAACTTTCAGGGAAGAGAAGGGCTGCAGTTTCTATTAGCTTGGAATCCCCATCGATGATGTCATTGGTAGGCAGGTTTCTGAACTGTCTACAGCCCTCCTCTGAGACACAGACCAAGTAGACAAAAATGGTACCATATTATAATGTTGAAAGGGATGAGGCCGCACAGCTCTTAGCCACGATGCAAAAAGGTATTAAAAAGTACAGGAAACCAATGTTTCGATAGTCTTCCTCAGGGTTCACATTATTACCTGCCGTGGTCAGCACCTCATCAACACAGGTGTGCGCTTGTTTGCCTGACCATATTATAACGAGCATCAGTGAAGAGTGAAGACCAATTATATGAAGATAGGTTGAAAATGGGTGAAGTGGTCCTTTAAGTAAAAGTTTGGCAGCACTTTGTCTAGCCAATCACAAGACTGGGGAGGCGTGACATGGGTTGGAGCGCGAGAGAGAACTACACAACATTTTAAAATATGGATTAAACATGTTTAATGGCAACGCTGATCAGCGCCGATGAACACAAGTTTTCGCAACCCTACACTGCAGCTAAAACAGTGACACAGGTGTGAAGTGCTCCTTTTGTGGTGTGGGTGATGTCATTGGGGCATACCGCCTTGCAGGGGAGGGAGTCTGCATTTGACTCTGAACTGTTTATTGTTGATTCGAAGAGATGTGTGATTTGAAACATGAATAAGATGTGATGATTATTTCACTTGATTAGAACGTGATCCTGTGCTAAGGACAGGTGGTTTGATCCAATAAGCCAAGGATAGGCCCAGCTTAGAGTATTTAAGTCAGTCTGGTCTGAACATGGGGCACAATGCTGTTGGGGAGCTCTGCCCTAACAAAACAGTCTGATAAAAACAGATGTTTAGATTGTTATGCATGACTTCATGCATTGTGAGAATGCCCGGCTTGCGGCTGGAAGCAGTACAGAGGCCTGGAGTAGGGTTTAACCCGAAGATGTATTCATTCATCACCAATGACATAAATGGACAAACTCTACAGCACCCTTGGCATGGTGGCGTTTGTCTCTCCACTCACAGCCCTCATATACCCCAGCTGAGCTAATGAGCTTGGACTGCACCATGTCAAGGGGTGTTTCTAGTGCTAGACACATATAAGGATAATTCCTTTAACAGGTCCGTTCATGAAAGTCCTTGCGGTCTTTTTTCCAATGAGGGCATGTGAGCAATTAGGGGTTAAGAGTCTTGCTCAGGGACAAATTTCATTTCATCGACACATTTGCTGGCCTGGCCTGGAATCGTACCTGGGGGAACCAGGGCCTCTGGCTCCCTAGGCGGTCTCACTAACCACTCAGCTATGGCCGCCCCTTATAAATAAACATACAATAAATACATATCATACATCATCTTAAAACTTCAATGAACAAATACATATCAATTCTTCAAACTACTACAACATGACGCTACCACAATATCCTTTGCAATTACAATTGTATATCACAACCCCCCTCTGCAATTCTGACTTGGTCCAGCCCAATTACACTGGCCACAAAACACCACTTGGTACATGTCAAGCTTTCAATAATCACTTACATTACCCATATTTCACGTCTCATACACAATATTCTCTATCGCACTCATACATATTACACATTGCATTTGCCCTGATCATGATTATCAGTCAATAAATACTTAAAATCATGATTAATTGTGCAAAATACAACTGTGCAAACTGCTATATAGTGTAACATCAGTAACAGAGGACCTCTCTGTTACATGCATGTACGTTTATTGTAAGATACATTTTTGGAATAATTTTTTTTGAAACATTTTTTGTTTTGTTTTTGTCATTATTTTTGAACAAAAGCAAAAATGTATTTTGCATTAATTGCAACCTTTGGTCTGTCTGTTCTGTGCACCTATCCTCATCTATAAATAACTCTTACATTCCCCCTGAAAATAATAGATCTACTGTATAAGCTGACAACGTGTCACGTTATGACATGTTGAGAGCTCTTAGATCTGCTATTTTCAAATAATCAAATTATAAACCGAGCTAAATTGGTTAATGTCTGTTGGTTCATGACTGTGGTGTGTTGTGATTGGTCCCCCAGGACAAGAGGCGGGTCCAGGAGGATATCGCCAAGAAACGGACAGAGATCGATGAAGAGAAACTCAAACTTCAATACATAAAGGTACAATGTACTATAGACCTATACTTGTGAGGGCCAAATTATAATAGAATTTGAGAAATAGACGGGGACAATTTCCCGGGTCCTCACAAGATAAATGTTTTTATGGTTAAACAAAGGTTAGGAAAGTTATATGCTTACAATTAGGAAAGTATACTCAGGTTAGGGTTGGGATATACACATTTAGAAGTTAGGTTAAGGAGTTAGGATTGGAGTTATGCCTGATATATACTTAGTTGCGAGCCTGTGTCATGCACCAAAGAATAGCCGATCTACGATGCGACACGTTTGTGCTGGTAGATATTGTGATATGGTATTTGTGGGATATTTTCCGGCTATTTTCTGTCCTAAAATGTTGACTGTACTACAAACCATAGACTGTAAAAAAAACGAAATGTACGAAGGGGGGCGGGACGTCACCCATTGGTTTCTACAGAGCCGTTTTGAAGCCACTATATCAGCAAATTCAAATTCACCATCTTGGATTCCCTGTGCGAGGCTGGGTCTTCACTCAGTAGATCCAGTAAAAGCATACCTTCTTTCTAATTTATAAAAAAAATTATGGGAGCATACTTTACAAAACATCATGCTGTGTGAAAGAAGACGTGAAAATATCGATTGTGTGTGTGTGTGTGTGTGTGTGTGTGTGTGTGTGTGTGTGTGTGTGTGTGTGTGTGTGTGTGTGTGTGTGTGTGTCTAACAGAAAAAAGCTCTGAGGGAACAGTGGTTGATGGATGGACTGAGCCAGCAGACAGAGGAGGAACAGGAGAATTTGAGACTTCAGGTGGAAGATGAACGGGAGCAGAGCGCCCTGCTACAGAGCAACATAGACAGGTAACATTATTACACATAACACCCAGCTACAGAGCAACATAGACAGGTAACATTATTACACATAACACCCAGCTACAGAACAACATAGACAGGTAACATTATTACACATAACACCCAGCTACAGAGCAACATAGACAGGTAACATTATTACACATAACACCCAGCTACAGAACAACATAGACAGGTAACATTATTACACATAACACCCAGCTACAGAACAACATAGACAGGTAACATTATTACACATAACACCCAGCTACAGAACAACATAGACAGGTAACATTATTACACATAACACCCAGCTACAGAACAACATAGACAGGTAACATTATTACACATAACACCCAGCTACAGAACAACATAGACAGGTAAAATTATTACACATAACACCCAGCTACAGAACAATAAAGACAGGTAACATTATTACACACCCAGCTACAGAACATACACAGGTAACATTAATGTATTAAAGGTTCAATGGGCTATATACATTGCAGCCATATTGGCATGGAATTGGGCCACTTCCTTACATTCAACAGTTAAGCGCAGATCTACAAGCTCACACCGTGTCGCAATGGATAATTTTTTCCTACTATTCGTCATAGAAGTACAGTATGTCTGTGTGCAGGGTTGTCTTAGCTTTTGTCAGATGTACCACTGCAAGACAATATTCATCCACTAGATGTCGCTCTCCACTTCACATCTCCTCACCTCTGAGGCCTACGGTGGACTAAGATTCCTTATTTCCCTGAGTCACGTCAACAAGACAGCACCACTCATGTAGTCTGCACCATTGTAACGCAGTGCCATAAGGTTCCCTGTTTCCCTGAGTCACGACTGACTGAGTCATGTCAAGTTATTAAACACAGTGCCCAGTTATAGAGAAACATCCATGAAGGTGAAGTTACATGAAAATAACCTGAACTCTGAGCTGAATCAAACACATTGGGTCCAAAGCCCTGGCCAGCTACTTTTTTTCCTTCTCCCTTCTTTTCTGGCATCCCAATTCATGTGCAGGACCTGACGTAGGAAGGAAATTGAACACTTGTGTGCAACGTTTGTATGAGTAAGTCCCTGGAAATGTTATTCCCTGTAACCAAGGCCACAGATCTGCTATTTTCACTATATTTGAAATAGGGCTTAAGTGATTCATTCAGAATGTACTTTCCCCTGCCTAGAAGTGAAAACAATATTCCCCCTAACTAAGGCGACAGTCGTCCTCCTCCGAGGTATTGTTAGGATATTAGACCATTTACTTTCACCTACATACATTAATAGAAAAGATCAATGAACAAATGACAAAAAAAACAACAACATACATTTACACAACTGACGATCTCAACTAAGGGGTCCTTGGTCTGAAAAACGTTGAAGACCCCTGTTGAATGTTGTCCACAGGATAGACAAGGAGATTGTTGCTTTGGAAACCCATGAGTTGGACATCTCGGACAATGAGAAGGACATCCTGCGACGGCTCAAGGAGGTGGAGCGAACGCCAGATGACATCATCAAGGTAGGCGGGACTTTGTGACTCAGCTGGCCTACTGTCGTTGACTGCTTTGTCCACCCCTGAACTGTAGCCTAACCGTGTAAATAAAGTTGATTCTGATTCAGCTCACTTGGGGACTGACATTTGTTGACAGGCTTGTCGTTGTTTTGACATGCAAATGTCAAATTGTGGTGAAAAGAGGAGTGTAATCAGACACCTGCGAGGTTGCTGAAATAGACTGTGGTTATTGTTATTAGATTGTTGCTGAGGACATGGCTAATTATTAATTTTCCTGTGCTAACGACATGTCGCCTGTCGTGTTTCCTAAACCCTGACTGTGTTGGAAATGGCTTTGTTTGTCTAACCAGGTGCATTTGCTGGAGACCATCCTGTGTGTGTGTGTGTGTGTGTGTGTGTGTGTGTGTGTGTGTGTGTGTGTGTGTGTGTGTGTGTGTGTGTGTGTGTGTGTGTGTGTGCTGTTGTTTATGCGTGGGTGGTTGTGTGTTGTGTTGTGCTTTACTTGACTTTATTTGTTTATTTACGGCACGTGCATGTTAATGAACATTCAATACATTTATAGAATTCAATCAATTGAACATGATCTCATGTAAACATGCCGGATTTAGCTATAAGCTCATTTCCATCCGCAGTGTGTGTGCAAGGTGTCAGTCAATACTAACGGCTTCCAGAAATGATATTTTGTGCGCTGTAGAGCGATAGTGATTTGTGACAGAAGGGTACCAGCAGAAGAGCTACATGCTCACTGTCCTCTGGTGCTTTTAACCCCATATCCATATTCAGGGGGGGATATTAGCCAAAAATAGCAAATCAACAAGCTCACACCGTGCCACCACGCTGCAACACATTGTGAGCTTGTAGATCTATGATTTTTGGTGAAGATTTTTGGTGTGAATAGAGGGTTTCTACAGTGGCATTTTACTTTTACTTAAGTACAAAAGAAATGTAAAGAAAATAAAGAAATAGTGGAAGACTACAAAAGAAAGAAAGAAAAGTGTCACATTTACTCAAGTACTGTACTAACAGAGGTAACAGAGGTATGTTTACTGTACTTTGCACTTCTACTCCACTTTATTGCATAGGAAGATATTTAACTTTTTACCCGCACTACAATTATTTGACAGCTTCCGTAACTAGTCACCTTGCAGATTTATATCATGAATACAAATAATAATAAACTAATACTTTATGGTATGTTATTTTAGGTTAAGCTACCTATAGCTCTAACATTAAAGTGATGAACACATGAATGCATATTACTAATTACATAATACTAATTACAATCCAATGCTATGATTGTGAAATGGACCATTCTGAATAATGAGTAATGATTACTTTGACTTTATTTTTATTTCAATACCTTTGAACTTTGACTCAAGTAAAATGTTGAATACAGGGCTTTTACTTGCAACAACTTATTTGTTCATTTTGTGCTGTTTCTACGTCTACTTGAATGAATAAATTGCAGTACTTTATAGACGTCTTCGTGATATCATGGCTCGTTTGAACTTGAACAACTTTATTCACACACAGGAGTTGTTGGCCGAACTCCGGGCTGGTAAGTACTAGCATGTGTGTCATTAACATAATGTATAACAGTCCTACAGTATGTAATGCATATCAATGCTGTCAGGTAGAAACCTTGTATGTCCAAAACCATTCATTTTATTATTATGATTATTTTTAATGAACCACTTAAACCCTATATGGGTAACCGGAGTCCCTCAGGGCTCAATACTAGTGTAGTTTTCGGTTATTGTGGGTAAAACTTTCGCTGAAAATAGCAGATCTACAAGCTCACAATGAGACGCAACGCGTCGCATTGAGAGCTTGTCGATCTGCCATTTTCAAGCGAAAGCTTTACCCACAATGCCGATGCTGGGGTTTAAGTGGTTAAATTGTGAAAATAGCCAATCTAAAAGCTCACACAACGTGTTGCATCACGTTGCGTTGAGAGGTTATGGATTGGCTTTTTCACGAAAAAACGTAAAAAGTTGAAATATGGACATAGAGGTGTCCTACAGCTACCTGACAGCAACAAAGTATGCACTATATTGTGGAAAACATATTTCTAACATGTTTTTAACGTACAGTATGGTTGTTAAAGGAGGTGCAAGTATTATTTTATTTTAGTTGGAATAAGTTAATTAAATATAGCTCTGTAATGTGATAGTAATCATTGCTATAGAGGGTTTGTTCAGTTACAGGGGTCTCCCTGTCTCTCCTGGCAGCTCTTTAATCAACAGAAAATGGATTTCAGGTCAGGATACTGATACTGATAATTCCATACTGTCAAGAGAGAAAACGCATACTGAATACAGGATAAGAAGGGACATTGGAAGTGATTAAACAAAACAAGCAAATGAATGAATATTTAATTGAGCAGACAAAATTGGAACTGGAACATTATAAAATTTAAGCTGATGAATGGGTTCTTTCTCCTAGCTGACTGGATAACATTTCTATCCCACTATATTAGAGAGACCCCTGTTACTGAACATGGCATGCACTGTATAACAATGACTACTATCACAATATGGAGCTTTAACTTAAAAATATAAAATATAATAATAGCATTTTGTTTTAACCACAACAATTACACTTCCCAAACCATTTTGTGCATGGCTCGATTGTCTTAATACTATCGTATTAAGGTCAATTTACGATTTACAGTATGCAACAAGTGTCGACCAACTACGTGTCTCACGTCATGAGTAACAAGCAAAGGTTCTCTGTTGTTTTGACGTCACTTTTGTGGTGTGGCGTGCAGTTCGACACTTGTCGTGCTATAGCCTGGGGCACCATTCCTTTTCGGGTATATGATCCGGTCGGGAGCGGAAGTTAAAAAAATAAAAAGTGGCCGGATGGGCAGAACCGGAAACACGTCTCACCCCAAAATAGGTCCGATAATAAAATCGTTGATGCGGCATAGTTTCGCTTATTTTTTAAAATGTAAATGTGCGTGCACTATCCGGAGACTATTTAGCGTCTGTATTATCCCACGGGGAAATTCTATTCCATTTAAATAGGGATTGGGGAACTAAAACAAAGCGGCACCGCAAAACCGGATGGGCAGAATCCGGAAACAGGATTATTTTTTCTTTTTTTTTTCAGTAGGCGTGGCCTAGACCGGATCATATGGGTCTTTAGTAACAGACACCAGGCTTTCCTCCGAGGTGGAAAGACTGGTGATGCGAGGTTAGTCGTGCTATAAGCATGAATTGACCTTAATACATACTGACGATAATGCTAATGCATGATTAATATTCACACACAGAACATAGACGATCAAGCTATGAGCTTGTACAAATCTTGTACAAGTACAAATTCCCCCTAACAATGACTAATAAGCTAACTATAAGTGTGTATGTATTGCAGTGGTGAAAAGTAACTAAGAACATTTACTCAAGTATTTTCCTTTTGAATTACTTTTACTTTATCTGAGTATGTCTTTTTTTCCTTCTTTATACTTCTACTCCACTACATCTCAGAGCCAGATATTGTACTTTTGACTACTACAATTATTCGAAAGCTTTAGTTACAAGTTACTTTGTTTGGATTATTATAAAACACATGAACCACTCAAGCCCTATTTCATAATTCATCTATTTGAAAATAGCCAAGCTCCCAACATATGGCAATGTGGCGTTTTATGAGCTTTTAGATCGGCTAATAAAAAAGGGGGGAAAAGACACATTTTGAAAACGAGTAAAATTCTGAATACAGGACTTTTCCTTGTATTTCTACATTGTGGTATTACTACTTTTACTTAAGTAACTCTTCCACCACTGACTGTGTGACTAAACCGCGCTTACGTCTCAGGTCCCGTCCAACCCTCACCAGTCTCACAGACTCTACTGACATTCCAACCAACACCACCGAAGAAGAGCACCAGTCCAAAACTACTCACTAATGAAGAAGAACCCAAGAAGGGTAGTTTTTTTTCTTTCTTTTCTTTTTGTTCCAAAATAATTTCAGAAATTGTTAATACTTTTCATTGGTTCAAAACCCACAAACAGACTTGACCACTATCACTTAAACAATGTAAAGACATTTCAAATAGCAAAAATAGGTGATCTACAAACTTAGATTGGCTGTTTTTGCTCTTTTTATGTGACACTGTAGTTTGACAAAGTAAGGCATTATTTTACCAAAAAAAATTGAATTATTTTACAAAAATATGTAAGGAATGTTTATGGCATAAAATGAAATACCGTTCCCATCCTTGGAGAGAACTAAAATCTTCTTTCCCAATGTCTGGGGGCAGCCATGTTCGCCATGGAGATAAGCGTGGAGCGCGACATGCGCACCGGCGAGAGCCAGGTGGTCGCCACGGCGACCGTCACCCCGGAGGCGGTGAGTGAGCGCGGCGTGAAGGTGTACGAGGACGGCAGGAAGTCGGTGTACGCGCTTCGACAAGGCGGCGGCTCGCCGCACGGCGACGGAGCGCTGCCGGAGATGACCCCCGTGGAGGTGGAGGAGTTGTTACGCCAGGCCACCGATACCAAAGTACCCAGTGAGGTGCAATACCACCATCCTGTGTACTCTCAGTCCTCACTGAACACTGGAAACAGCAGGTAGGCAGTGGTGGAAGAAATACTCTGATTGTTTGACTTAACCCGTTCAATCCGGGAACGCAGATCTATGTAATTTTAAGATTTCTTTGGCTATTCAAACAATAGCATATATACAAGCTCATAGCCAAAGATATCTAAAATGACACAGTTGCGTTCCCGAATTGAATGGATTAAGAACACTGTCCATGAACAAACACTTCCACACAGTCATTTCCAAGCCGGCCGGCGATGTCAGTCAAATGGACGCAGTTGTAGGTGTGTGTGTGTGTGTGTGTGTGTGTGTGTGTGTGTGTGTGTGTGTGTGTGTGTGTGTGTGTGTGTGTGTGTGTGTGTGTGTGTGTGTGTATATAGGGCACGGTCTGCCCCGTGACACTGTAATTTCATTTGGAGAATCGATCCTCACATAATTTTTTTTTTTACCAATTCATCACGTTTTTTTTTGTTTTGTTTTTTATGAAACAGCAGGCCTTCGACGCCAAGAACACCTGGCGCCAAGTCGCCACAACAGACGACCGCCCCCGATCAGATGAGCAGCTTGATGGGAAATATCGTTCAAAGCTCTGCCGACCAACCAGAACTCAGACCAGATCCTGGAGGTACTGTAGGCTAGTGGTTCTCAAACCTTTTCATGTCAGGGACACCCAAATTGATAAAACAAAATTTGCCCGCGGACCCTCATTTGAAAGGATATGCCCCCATTTGATACTTTTTATTCAAAAATGTTGCCCTCTGGGACCCCAATCTACACTGTAAAATCCGCAGTGTTAATTTAACTCTGAGAGTGCATAAATGGAACCACTTAAATCATTAATCAGAGTTATTTGTATGACAATGAATCGTTAACTAAAATGTCATGATCGTTACAGCCTTACCTGAAGACTATAAGACCCCCAGCCCCACCCCATTCCGACAAGCCTCCACGCTGACAGACAAAACCCAAACAAGAGGAGAAACCAAACAAATCCTGTCGCACATTCCAAGCCAGACCCACAACCACGCCCACAATGACCCCTACAACGACAAGTATCCACTGTCACATCCTCAGTCGCCCCCCCGCCCCTGTGCCAGGACCACTCCAATCCTGACCAATGGACACAGCGGCTACACGACCAGTCTCGCCCCCGTGGCTCTGGTCTCCGTCACCGCCAGGCCTGAAGGAATGCCGGCCCCCATGCACCCCGTCTACAAGGTTCAAGGCTCAAGGTGATCTTTAGTGTTAAAGGTTTCATGACATCAAATTAAAATTTTTGTTTTTTTTCTTTAGGTTTTCTGACCTCAATTACACCCAAAAGACCTGAACTTTGAACATTCAGTGGATTTTCTGTGGTCTGGGGTTTTCTGAATAATTAGGCTCAGAAAAGTGCTGTGATTGGCCCGTGGACTTTGATGTCACAGTCCATTAATCCCGCCCCCTTTCCTCCCCGCCCCTCCGCTATCCTTCTCCTTTGGGGGGGGGGGGGGGGGAGCGGAGGCGATGATTGACAGGCAAAATCCCTCAACATGGACACCTGCAGGCAAATAGATTTTTTTTTTTATTGCAGCTGAAAAGGCCTCAGAACACAGAGAGAAAAAACCTACCATGGCTCACTGGAGTGGATCTTTCTGTTAAAACCTTTTAATACACGTTTGAAAGACCATGATAAAGACTTTTAATGTTTTGTAAACCAGCATGTCATGAAACCTTTCAGTCTTGTGTACAGTTATATACTGTAAGTTAAAAAACATTTTTTTTCAAACAAAAAATGATAGATTTTTCTCCCCAACACATTCTCACTCCCAGTTCATCAAATATGCTGAGAATGTGTTGCCTTGGACATTATGGCAGCATAGTAACAGTGATAAAGACAACAATAACATGATCTGTAAAACAAGCAAAATGCTTACTGACTAATGTAATGTAATCTACACGAACACAAATGGCCCGTGTTCGGGGGAGGGAAGCCAGGCGGGGAGGGTGCCAATTGTCATTGCGCATAATACTACGGGCTGGGGCGGCACCTGTCAGCAGGGTGTTTGCCGGGAGGAGTAGGGCGAAGACTCTACGTCCTCCTTGTGGGGGCTCCTCACTGGTAGGTGAGTCAGTAGGAAACAAAAGCAGTGACAACACAGAGAAGTGAGGGGAGGAATCAATTGGCATGACGACTAAATTGGGGAGAAAAAGATCGGGGAAAAAATAGACTGTTGTAAAAGTAACCTCTGCCTGGTTACTGGCTTCGTACAGGATCACAGAGGGCTGGACAACATCCGGAGACGACGGTCACAGCCCCGCCCCTCTGATCGAGACGATCGATTTTGACAGACGGTCGCCGCTCTACCCGGAGAGCGAGGCGTCGCTCAACTTCGTCAACAGCCTGCCGGGCGACCTGGAGTCGGAACCCGTCACCATGATCTTCATGGGCTACCAGACCGCCGAGGACGAGGAGGAGGAGGAGGAAGACATCCAGGCCGAACTGGTGGTCATCGGCGAAGAGGACGAAGACTGTGCAGACGAGTTCATCTCCTACCACCCGGAGGGCTACACCAGCAAGGTCTTCAGACCCCAAATGGGTGTGGCCAAATTGGGTGGTTGCAGAGGCGCTATTGGCCAGACGTACCCTCACTGTGACGACCTGCTCCCCGTGAAGCCGACGTTCACTCACAAGCCCGGCCAACGTAGCCCCGCCCCATGTCCCGGCGGACAGGTGCCGGGCCAGCCCCCAATCACAGGTATACAACAGCCTGTATGGACAAGATGACCATGCACCATTCAACTGCAAGAACTAACTCATTCCTTTCTTTCTTTATTTTGCTTAATTTATACACGACGATGTTGTGTGCCGAAAATAGCCAACCTGCAATGTCACAACATGTCATGGATGTGACATGTTGTATGCTTGTAGGTCAGCCATTTTCTGTGTCCTTCCCTCTCTCTCTTCCCTTTTTTATATTGATGCCTCAACAAACATGCTGCATGTGTCTTACCTGCTGTAAACCAGATGTTTAATAGTAATTCACTGACTCACCAGCTACTACTTGTGCCTTTCACAAAACTACGTTGCCACCTAGTGACGAGTTTGTGTCACCACGGCTTCATGTGTCATGCTGGGTACAATGCCCAGGAACAGTGCCGTGGTCTAATTTAATCTAAAATAATGTGTGTCAATTAACTTTGCATGTATGTTCTAATTAAAGCATTGTTGTCAATGACTAATGTCTGCTGTGTTTTGTTTTAGTTTTTGTTTAGTTAAAAAGAGTGACTAACATTGGTTCTGCATAAGCAGTGGTGGAAGAAGTACTCAGATGTGTTAATTAAAAGTAGCAATACAACAATGTAGAAATACTCAAGTACACGTGCTGTATTTACATATTTAGTTGAGTAAAAGTACAAAAGTAATGGGATCAAAATGTACTTAACTTACAGTTGTAAAAGTAAAAGCGCTCATACAGAATGACCCATTTCATGATGTCATTCCAAAACAGATCTAAAAGCTCACAATGTAGGCCCTATCACAACATGCTGTGAGCTTGTAGATCTGCTATTTTGAAATAACCGAAGTATAAAACAAGGCTTAATGTGTTGAAATAGTAATCTAAATATGCAAAGTAACCAATGACTAAAGTTTTCAAATAATTGTGGTGGAGTAAAAAGGACAATATTTGAGAAATTGCGTCTTATGAGCAGTCAGGTTCATTTGGAGCCAGTCTACGAGCGCATGCCGTATTAGAGTGACGTCGTCAGATAAGGGATCTATAAAGCACTATAACACCACAGAGCCAACCATTTGGTGGAAGAAGTACTCACATTATTTAGTTTTAGGGTTACAACTCCGGTTCCTTAATTCATCTGTGTAATTTTAGATTTCTTTGGCTATGAAAAAAATAGCAGATCTACAAGCTCAAAGTGCGGCACAGAGTGCCGCGTTATGAGCTTGTAGATCTGCTATTTTTGGAAAATCTTGAACATTTTTGCAATATCAATTTTTTAAGCGAACATTTGTAACTCAAATCTTTGCTTCTGGGGGTCCCTGGAACAAAATATTTTACAAATGTTTGCTTTCAAACAAAGGGGAGGAGGGCGCACACCAGTATTGGTGAGGTGCTGCTGACCTTGGTAAGTAAATATGAAAGTAAAGAATAAGGCCGCACACTCGTAGCCAGGATGCAGGATTTATTTGGAAACCAACGTTTTGACCACACAAGGTCTTCTTCAGGAAATCCATTCCCTGAAGAAGACCTTGCGTGGTCGAATTTTTGCTTAAGAAAATATATAGATTTGCAAACATTTTCAATGTATTTCTAAAATAGCAGATCTACAAGCTCATAGCTCGGTGCCGCGCTATGATCGACACGGTCACGACTTTTTTCTGTTCTGGCCCCACAGTGGTGGAATGAACTTCCCACTGATGTCAGGACAGCAGAGTCACTGCCCATCTTTCGCCGCAGGCTGAAAACCCACCTCTTCAGGAAACACTACCCTTCCTCTTTGCCTGGCCTACTTGTTGTTAACTAGTTGTACGAACTCTTCTTTTATTTTTGTATTGTTTTATTGGATCTTGTTTAGTCGATACACTTATTTGTTTTAGCTCGTGCTCATTTGATTTTGCTATTTTGTCTCATTTGTTTAAGAAAGTAGGTATAGCTGATATATTGCACTTTTACCTTAGCGCTAGGTATACTCTTGGTTGCTTGTTTTTGCAGGAAATGCACTTAAGACTTCTGGTGATTAGTAGTTTCGTTCCCTACCTATGTTGAATGCACTTATTGTAAGTCGCTTTGGATAAAAGCGTCTGCTAAATGACTGTAATGTAATGTAATGTAATGTAATGTATGAGCTTGTACCGGCACTGAGCTATGAGCTCGGTGCCGGTACAAGCTCATAGCGCGGCTTGTATATCTGCTATTTTTGAATAGCCAAAGAAATCTAAAATGACGCGTGAGATGCGTTCCCTTTCAACGGTCTGATTCCTTAACGGTTCTCCTTAACGATTCCTATATATCTTAACAAATCTATATCATTTCGGCCTTCATTATAATTTTTGATAAGCACAAATTCAATCATATATACAGTATTCTATACATATTATTGTAGTGCTTCTCAAAGGGAGGTCAGAGGTTTCTGAGAGCTTTTTCTCAGTGCTGTTTATCCGTTCTGTACTCCAGCTCTCAGGCGTCCTTGAGTGTTCTCCTCTTTTGTTCATTGCTGAAAAGCGAGGAGGAGAGAGACACACAGATGTAATGCTTTCGAGACGTGATTAACGTTGCAGTCAGGTGGAAACCTCATACGTTCAATATGTGTGTGTGTGTGTGTGTGTGTGTGTGTGTGTGTGTGTGTGTGTGTGTGTATATACATATATATATATACACACACACATTGTTTACAGTCATATATATATATATATATATATATATATATATATATATATATATATATTAAAAAATAGCAAAAATAACAGATATACAAGCTCAAAATACATCACGATGCGACAAGTTTTGAGCTTGCATCTGCAATTTCTATTAATTTTGTGTGACACTGTATGATCAAGTAGGGCATTAATTTACAAAAAACAACAACATAAAAAGTTAAAATATGGAGATAAGAGGTTTCTGCCCGACAGCAACGTTATGTAACTGTCATTTCTCGTGTTATGTAAGACACAATTGAACTGCTTTGGAGATAAGACAACAAGGTCTTCTTTATAATTGTGGATGGAACGAGATTGCCTTTGAAGGTGGGCTTGTAAGAAAAACTAGTAGTTCTTTTTAAACTACTGAATAACTCCATGGCACTAAATCCCTGCAACGAGCGGACTGGTCGCTATAGTGTGTTTTCTGTTTTTGCTCTACATTGAATATCTTCCCTGAAAATAGCCGATCTACACGCTTACAATGGGTCGCAATGTGACGCTTTATTTTCTGTGAAGGTTTTCCGTACATAATGGATACTGGGGTTTAAGTGATTAAACGTAATGTAAGTGATGTTTTTGGTTAAAATAAACAGTACGATACAATACAATATTTTAGTGTGAGTACTTGGGAGTATCTGCTACTAGATTCTTCGCTGCCTGTACCTGTTTCAACTGACTGGCTTTGCTCAATATGGGACCTATACCTCATAACACATTTTATAAATCATAATGTGATGTCGTGCATTTCTGTCATCCTACCCTTTTCAACTTCTACAAACCAAGGCTTTCCTCATAATAACTGAATGACTAACACCGTGACAAATAAGTCTAAGCTGTTCAGCTTACAGCACTCTGATTCGTTCCCCACAAAGTCTGCCGCAGAGCGTTTCTCTGACACTGGGTAAGAATCCGATTCAATAATTCCTGTCGAGACGCTCAATCGTCTGTTGCTAGGCAATAAAGTTTATGGTCTAGAGCAGTACGTGGTTCTCAAACTTTTTCGTGCCAAGGACCCCGCGGACCCCCAACTGAAAATGTTTTGTGTTAGGGACCGCCAGAAGAGAAGATTTGCGTTAAAAAATGCAAATGCTAAATGTTCAAAAATAGCAGATGTACAAGTTTGCAGTAAGTGACGCAAGTGACGCACTGTGAGCTTGTAGATCTGCTATTTTTTAGTAGCCAACGTACAAAATATGGATAATGGGGTCAAAATGATTGTGATGCTGTATTAACACATTTCGCTGGGGACCCCCTGGAACCTCCTCAAGGACCCCTGGGGGTCCCCAGACCCCACTTTGAGAACCACTGGTCTACAGATCTTTGGTGATTGCTGAGGAAGTATCATCACACTGTTGCCGCTCCGATTGTATAGACACAAGTCCAACCAATATACACTGTACCATCGTCATTATCTTCCCCTTAAGACCGATGTCACCATGTCCCCACTTGAGCCTATATGAAGCTCACATGGTACCTATGCCCATATATGGAGTGCACCCCATTCGGATGCTATCAATGCATTGAATGGGACATTATCACCTTTTATTAGACCATTGAATGGGCGAAGTAGGCGACATACTGACCTACCCGCGATTTATCAGACCATTCATTGGGTGTTATCAAGACATACTGACCGACCTACCAACGGAGATGACTTAAATAGTCCAGTTTCGGTTTTGGTTTTGGTTTCGGACCATGACGGAGGCGCGCAGTCTCAGGCGAACTGGAACCCCACGAGGGAGCTAAAGCGACCGAGTTGCCGTCCTGAACGGTGTGAAGTTCGCCTGAGCCTACTCAGCGCCGTTGGAGTTATGTACCGATAGGCACAGAATCGTAAATTATGTTGTGGGGACTGCTCCGCCTCCAAGTAGGTCAGTAGCTCCTGATTACGCCCAATGAATGGTCTGACAAATGCGGGTAGGTCAGTATATCGCCTACTCGTCGCCTACTCGCCCATTCAATGGTCTGATAAAACGTGATAATCTCCCATTCAATGCATTGATAGCATGTGCGTATAGCGTCTGATCTAACAGATCAAGATGTCGACTCAATGAGTTCCCACTTGACTCAGAGCACGTCCGCCTCTTCTGCTCCATCCATATATACTGTGTATCAGTGGTTCCCAACCTGTGGGTCGGGACCCCCAGAGGGGTCCCCACATGATTTTGGGGGATCCACAGATGATTAGCTTAATGAGCAACATTGCTTTCCCACTCAACTGTAAACAAACCAACATACAGTGTATACAGTGTATCTGCACATTTCTAAGGCGACAATTTAAGGACTTTTAAGACCTTTTAAAGTCTTTAAGGACCTTCTTAACGCCTTTTTTTTTCATTGTGTCAAAATGTAATTAAACTATACTATTACAAATGGTCATACATTGTCCAAATTGTCAAATATTACCTTAGAAAGAGGCAAACATCTACATGCGAACAGCGCCTTGCGTTGCGTTGCGAGGCGTTTTTAGCAATCAGATCAGCTATTTTCACAATATGTATCTGTGGAACCGAGTCAAACTAAATGTAATGTCTCAACTCCTACAATTCCAAGAGCTTATCAGGGTGGGGGGTCCCTTGTTCAAATATGATTATTTTGGGGGGGTCGTGGCCTGAAATGGTTGACCACTGCTGTAGCCTATTAGTATCTCAGTCCGCTCCTGATATGGGTATATCTCCTATTATGGTCTTCGTATAGTTCCAGAGACATCGACCAAGCAGCTCAACAAGACAGACAAACCCTGTTCACTCTTGAAACTAACTAAAAACTCAACTCAATTCAAACACTAACCTGAATTTAAAAAAAACTCAAACTAATTAGCATTTCAGAACTGCAGTATATTAACTGGCTGGTTGTTTGTCCATGTTCCTCTCAAACAGCCCTGAATAGGAGGACAGCCAAGCTACCGTAGGACGGATGGGAGATTATACTGTACCCTACTGTGCCTGAACCCTACCTTTACCCTGATGGATCTACTGTTATCCTAAAGAGCTCTTCACAAGCCCTGAGAACCCTAACTGTACCCTGAAGAATTGCCTGTATCCTAAACCAGTGCTTCTCTAATCTCTCAAGAACAGATTCCGAGCTCTGCAACAATTTATTTTTCTTCTTTTTTTTTGCCGATGGATTCCCTCCCAGATTGATGCTTCTCAAACATGTTCATGTCAGGACCCACAAATTAAAATGTATTTGGCCGTGGCTGGGGGAAAAGGGGATGTTTTGAGCTACCAGGGGTAGTACTCCAATGTTGGACCTCTACCAAAGTGTGTTTTGCCATTAAATGAACACTAAAGGATTTGACTGTGTGAGTATTGAGCAATGAAGTATATGCTCAAGTATTCAAAAGTTTTCAGATTTCTTTTTTAAATAGTGTTTTCAAAGAAAATATTCACACATCCACTTTGTTCAGTTGCAGGTGCGTTGGACAGTGACAAACGAAGCAATCATGAACAAACATTCAGGAAACAAAAGCTGGAGCACCACTGATATAGCAACATACTGTACTGTTAGGATTTAGAAAACATTGTTAGATATGAATTTGGCCGCGGCCCCCCCCCCCCCCCCATTTCAAAATATGTTGTTCCAGGGACCCCCAAGAAGCAAAGATTTGAGTTATATATGTTCGCTTAAAAAAAATGTTCAAGATGTTTAAAAAATAGCAGATCTACAAGCTCATAGCGCTATATGAGCTTGTAGATCTGCTATTTTTGAAAAGCCAAAGTATAAAGGGCTATAAAGTGGTTAAAATGATTATGATGCTATATTTGCACATTTTGCTGGGGACCCCCTGGTATCCCCCCCAAGGACCCCTGGCGGTCCCCGGACCCTACTTTGAGAACCAATGCTGTAAGACACTCTTGATGAAGTGCAGAGGGACCGAAACGTCATGTCAAATTTGAATAAAACTGATGCTGCTGAGCAAGGAGCAAGTTCATGAATGTTCGTTCATGATTGCATAATTTTTTAAATAGTGAAAATAGCAGATCTACAAGCTCACAACGTGTCGCGCTGCGATACTTTGTGAGCTTGTAGATCAACTGATTAAGTGGTTAATTCATGATATATTTTTGTAAGTTTCGGTTCCAAGAGTCCCTTCTAGTGGAGGTGCTAAGCAACATTTGACTTCAAGTCATGATACAAAGGTCCCCTTTGGTATGGAAGTACCTTAGGGCCATAGGAAAACATTTATCCAAAGAGACGAGTTAGATCACCCTTCTTTTTCTTTTATAGGCGTTTTTTAAAAATGGCCGCCGACAATTAACCACTATTACACCAGACCCCATATCTTTGCTTCTGTTAGAGCTATAATAATAATATTGGTGTCAAAGTGTACATTTTTGGGATCAAGGAATTCAATTAAATAGGTTTCAATGCAAAAAAAAACGAATACTTCATTAACAGCCGGGGGTAAAATATGCAAATTTCATTAAAAAAAAAAATTTTAACGGGGTAACTTCTGTTAAATCGTAGGTACTGAGTAATGAATACGAGACAGACAAGGTTGTAACTATGTTTGAGACTTTAATCGAGATTTACAATCCAATGTCTCCAATGTCTCCACTGTGGAGAGAGACATGCATGGCTGCTTCTGCATGCAGCATTTGCAAGGTGCCTTACAGTCTGTTTGCATTTGCAAATAACCAGTTCTGGCAAGTCCCTTGAAATAATCGAAGTTGTAGTGTACACAGGTGTTGGTGCAGTGTCTGGGAAATCCTGCTGCCATCCCCACTGTGAGGGTGAGACAGCAGCAGAGTCTTTGACCAGCATGTTGCCCCAAACATGTCCACTCTGAAAAGAAAAACATGATTAGTGATATACATAGTGAAACTTAAATAGTAGCCTATGCCCTCATGCATGGCTGTCTTACCAAATACTATGCCCTTATGCATGGATGTCTTACCTGATAAGCTACTCGGAGGAGGTGCTGATGGAGTGCATCACTGCTTGGCGGCATGTGATCAAAGTCTCTTCCTTTGTAAAGGAAGAGGGAGAGTCGAGCAGCATCCACCGTCCTGATGTCGTCCTCGGACACACCATACAGCTTCAGGACAAATTTCTGGAGTATGGGTGTGCAGGTTGTGATCATCTCAGTGGTGGGGCTAGGGCCAGAGAGCAGCTGAAGAGGTAAGGTCAGTTCAGGCATGGACTGCCACACAGACCAGGCTGTCTTCTTGCCCTTGCCAAAAAAGGCTGAGGTGGTGTCGCACCCCGTTAAAGCATGGAATGCTGGCAGTGCCATTGCCTTGGATGGTCCCAGACTGTGAGCAATGGCATGTGCTGGAATGTACCTGGTAAGGGAAAAATAAATTAGTTACTCATTTGCCTAATGAAATAACAGCTAATAGCATAAATATAACATACAGAGAGGATTTTACCTGAAGTGACGGCGTACTCCAAACGCAATCCAGAGCTCATCAATCCTCTGTTCGAGGGCCACAAAAGCGGCAATGGCCAACACCACAACATCGCTATCACTGCTGCGGACAATCACTCTACGATGTCCAGCGAGTGTAGCTGCAGCCACATGTAGAAATAACCGAGTATCGGCTTCTTCTTGTGTGCAAGGGGCCAATGCATCAATGTTAATGCCAGCTGGTGAAGTTACACGATCATCAAGCATCGTGGTGAATAACTCCTTGCCCTAAAAGTATATAATGTAAATGAAGATGTGTCAATTAAGTCAGATTTATTGACTACAGCATGTATAACCATCCAGGAGATACACTAATTTATACAGCAATATCTGTGGAAGTGTCATGAGCTTCAAGCTTTTGGCCAGCTCCACAAACAACTCCTGCTTGTTCAGATCCACTCGTAGGAAGGCAGCCCAGTTGCCAGGAACTTTGGTTGAGAGAGTCACCCTCCTTCTTGCACCAGTGCCTCTTTTCTCCCGGGTTCCTGACTTCAGACTTGTCTTGGAGTACACATCCCAGACAATGTCAATGCGGTCATTTCTTTCAAACCAGGAAAGGACATATGGTGCAAACACGTCAGTGAAATACTGTCCAATGGTCACAGCACTTCCAGGTCGAAGCATTTGGACAAGTACAGCACCATCCAACACAGCTGCAGTTGTCACTGGTCTATGTTTGTCGAGATCTCTGGGAACAATGCTAGAATCTCACTCTTGTTCCCATGATGCATTTTCCCCTTCCGAGTGAGAGAGGGTGGATGGGGGGAACTTTCATGTGAAAACACTCCCTCATTGATTTCGCGACCAGAATGAACAGCCAGCAAAAGTTGTGTCACCTTTGCTTGTTGGTCCTTGACAACAGCCACCTCTGATTTGTTTCGTGGTTGGGAAAGCCGAGCCTTGAATAACTTCAGCCTGGTGTGTGGGATTGAAGCAGTGAATGCTTCTTCCTGTGACCTGATTCGCTTGTCAACAAATTCATTGTATCTCTTCATTCCAATGTCTTTCACCCTCCTTATATTATCTACCACATCTGGGGGCATGATCATCGATTCATCCAAGTCCAGCAGATCCCCACTATCCTCCATGAAGGGATTTCCCAGGTCCTCAAAGGCTTCCACCAGTGCCAGCACGTCTGTCTAAAAAATAGTACAAATGAACAAATCATACATGTCACTGAAATAATTATGCAACCTCTGAATGTTTAATACATCAGAAAATTACCTTGTAGTCAGCTTGAAAATTTGCGTATTGTTCATGGTGGCTCCATTCTTCTGACTTATTGGTGCCCTCAATTTCCTGTACTAGGCGTGCCAGCTCAGGGCGAACAACCTGCTCTCTGCAAACTGTACCTGGATCGTCCAGGTTATCTATGACGCCACCATGATTCTTGAGCCAGTCAATGAGTTGCTCATGCATCTGATCATGTGGGATCTTGGAGAATGCTCGCCTTGACTTCTGCCCCATGAAGTTACCATTCTGAAACTCCACAAACAGAGCAGGATGTTTTTCTTCTAGTGTTGCCATATCACGGAGATGGATGGGCAGGTTCCGTGCATAGTGGGTATGATCCAGTACAAATACCCATGGCATCAGAGAATCCAGTGTCTCCATGTAGAGAGAGAAGTCAGCCGAGCGACAGGACTTGACAAACTGAAAAAATGAAAACAAACACTTTTATATGTGCTTTATATTTAATGCTAGGATTCTGAAGCTGTACTCTTGACTAAAGAATATAAATTGGCCAAAGAAGTGAATGAGACATATGATGTTAACAACATGACTTACTTGAAGAATGAGAAGATCCAGATCCATGGACTTGAACCAGAAATCTGCTTGTGGTTGTGAGGCACACAGCTTCTTGAGCCATTCATCAAAGGGCAAAAGGATGAGGGGGCTCGACTCATCATTTACAGTTGTTGCCTTTTCCAAATATTGCTCATAAGCCTTCATCATGAGTACATACAGAGCAGCTACAGACACCTGATGCATGTACCGGGTTCTGCAGATGTGGTGAACACCAATGACAGACTGAGCTTTGCCACTAGTTGAAATACCACTATTGGTAAGAGCTGTAGTCCATCCACTGCCATCCAGCCAGTCTCCAGACACACTCCAGAGCATCTTCTCTGTGTGCATTGCCCCCAATGTAACTAGGAAGGAGTCCTCACCAAGCTCTGTCTGGGGGAACTTCCACTGGAGTTTTTTGGCAAGTGTGAATAGGGGTTGATCAGCGACCATGACTGGTGTCTGACCTGGATTTAGGTAGTTGATTGATTGAAGGAGGACATTCATTGCATGCCAAGCCATAGTGGGACTGGTAGGAGACTCTGTGAACAGTGGCAGCATGTATGATCTGGATGGGGGGGATGAACAAGGCTCTGTAATGCTTGCATAATATGCAGCCCATGAGATCCAGTCTTCACCCTCAAGGTTGTCTTTCCCCACAAGGTGTCTGACTCTCTCCAACCACTGGTAGCCTTCTTCAAGTATGTTGCTGAGGGGACGAGAGGCTGGCTGAGGATGACTGTTTGTATTAAGGGCAGGAACATATAAGACCTCATCAGTTTGGAGTGAAACATCCAGATCCATCGTTGTGTAGAAAGCTGGCAAGGATGCTACATGCTTCTTCCCCATCTCAGCTGGAACTAGGATGTCAGTGAGATTGGCTGTTTGTTGGCCGTCTGACGGGAAGTGCTGCTGAATGCTAATGCATGTTCCATGGAGGGCTGATTTTGCTGTTGTTGATGATGGGTTGTGGTCAATGTTGTCAAAACCACCATTGGTGAAGACACCCTTAACTGCCTGAGGTGGGACCACCACACCAATCTGCTCCCACTGATTGATCACTGAATTTGCAATATCTGTACTCAATGTTCTCAAGCGATGATATGACACACACATACCTCGCTTATGCATGACATCCACCAGGTGTTTACTGCCAGTATGCAGGTGCAGATTCATTGCCAGATACAGTGAAGCTGGTGTTTCCCTTTCTCTTATGTGACGACTAACACTACTGCCACGTTTCTTGGATCTGCTTTTCACAGAGTTGTAAATGATTTGCTGCCCAATTGATGTAGCTCAGCTACATATACAGTCAGACAGACACACTTAGAGTACATGGCATGTACATAAGAGGTTGTACCTCTTAAACAAATCTAAATTGTAGTTTTTTGTAGGGGGAAAAAATGTTATGTCTCCTTGTTTTGTTATTTTGTTAATGAAATGTGCATATTTTACCCCCATTGTGAGGGTAATGAGAAAACGATATATATTTTTTTGTCTTGGAACCTATTTAATTGGATTCCTTGACCCCAGAAAGGTACACTTTGACACCAATATTATCATTATAGCTCTAACAGAAGCAAAGCTGTCGGCTATATATATGCTGTATTGCTGTAAATGGTGGCAGCCATTTTTTAAAACGCACATATTTTAGAAATGACGTCTTATCTAATAATAATAATAATAATAATAAACTTTATTTGTATAGCACCTTTCATGACATGAAATGCAGCTCAAAGTGCTTTACAGAGCAAGAATACAATTACAGTTAGAACCAATTTAACAATAAAGCAAACAAAAATAAAATAAAATAAAATAAAAGCAAAGGCATAAAACAACATTAAAATAGGCAATACAGTGAGGAATTCAAAATCAACCAAAGAATCAGCTAAAAGCAAGAGTGAAGTAATAGGTCTTGAGCTGTGCTTTAAAGCTATCGACAGAGGCTGCCTGTCTTAAGTGTAATGGGAGTTTATTCCACACTGTCGGTCCGTAAAAGCAGAATGCTGCTTCACCGTATTTTTTATGTCATTGTAGGCACCTCGAGCAGGTCAGCACTTGAAGACCTGAGGGCCCGGTTTGGAACATATCTCTCTAGGCAGTCAGAGAGGTAGGAAGGTGCCAGACCATTTAGAGCTTTATAAACTATTAAAAGAATTTTAAAATCAATCCTAAAAACAACCGGGAGCCAGTGTAGTGAAGCTAGAACTGGAGTGATATGTTCTCTCATCCTATTTTTAGTTAAAATTCTGGCTGCCGCATTTTGAACAAGTTGTAATCTGTCAGTTGTTTTCTTTGGCAGGCCAGAGTAGAGTGCGTTGCAGTAATCAAGCCGAGAGAAAACAAAAGCGTGGATCAGCGTTTTTGCATCGTCTAACGACAGATAGTCTCTAATTCGCGCAATATTTCTAAGATGAAAGAAAGCAATCTTGGTGACATGATTAATGTGTGTATTGAAATTCAATTCAAAATCGATAATAACCCCCAGGTTCTTTACTGTGGTGTTACTTTCTACAGCCAGGTTACCAAGTCTACTTGTTATTGATTCTCTCTGCTCACTGGAGCCAATTATGAGAACTTCTGTTTTATCCTCATTTAGCTTAAGAAAGTTCTCACTCATCCAGCATTTTATACTGGACAGACATCTCAACAATGGGTCTAGAGCGCAGGGGTCGTCTGGAGCTACTGAAAGATACAGCTGGGTATCATCAGCATAGAAATGGAAGTTCACTCCGTGATCGGCGATGAGTTCTCCCAGCGGTAGTATATACAGGGAGAACAATAAGGGACCCAGAATTGAGCCCTGTGGAATACCAGAACAGATGTTGTGTTTGTCTGAGTCAAAGTTAGCTAGACTGACAAAATAGCTTCTGCCTGTTAGGTAAGAGTAAAACCAAGACAAGGCTGTGCCTGACAAACCAATCCAGTACTCCAAACGTTGTAGTAGAATTGTGTGATCAATCGTATCAAAAGCAGCGGTTAAGTCAAGGAGTAGGAGAACAGATACATTTTTGTCGTCAGCGGACACCCTAAGATCATTAATTACTTTTACAAGTGCTGTTTCTGTACTATGACCTTTCCTGAAGCCAGATTGGAATTTGTTATGAACCTTATTGTTCTGTAGGAACACATCCAGTTGATGAAAGATTTCCTAAGACCTTGCCCAGAAATGGCTCTGAGTAGAGATTGGTCTATAATTACCCAGCACCAATGGATCAAGGTTGTGTTTCTTGAGTAACGGCCTGACTACAGCCGTTTTCAGTGAGTCTGGAAAGACGCCTGAAAGTAGAGAGCTGTTTACAATTCTTAGGATATCTCCAATAACACTGTCTAAAACCTCTTTGAGAAACGGGGTGGGTATTGCATCCAGTGAGCAGGATGATGATGTCATCTGTGATATAGTTTTACGGAGTTCCTCTTCATTAATTGCGCAGAATGTGTGTCTTTGGATAATTTCTTTCCTATTGCCCTAAGGTACTTCCATGCCAAAGGGGAAACTAAATTAAGGTTTTAGAGTGGGGGAAAATGGAAAGTTACCCTGTTAAAACAACATTTTCCAATTAAATTAGCATATTTTAGCCCTGTTTTCATGGCAATGAGAAAATGATTGTTTTTTTTTGCCTTGAAACCTATTGAATTGGATTACTTGACCCCAAAAATGTACACTTTGACACCAATATTATTGTTATAGCTTTAACAGAAGCAAAGATATTGTTTTTGCTGTATTGCTGTAAATGGTGGCGGCCATTTTTTAAAACATGTATATTTCAGAAATGAAGGGTGATCTAACTCGTCTCTTTGGATAAATGTTTTCCTATGGCCCTCAGGTACTTCCATACCAAATGGGACCTTTGTATCATGACTTGAAGTCAACGGCCTATTTTTGGGTCCTAACACCTCCACTATTCCTGGAAAGGTAGTAGTGAGTCAAAAGTACAATATTTATTTTAAAAAATGTATAGCGGAGTGAAGGTCATCAGCTTACAAAAACTAAAAACAAATACTCCAAAAATGTACTTAAGTGCATTGTACTACAGTACTCAAGTAAATGTAGCCTACTTAGTTACTTTCCACCACTGGTGAGTATTGAGACACTTTCGATAGGGTCCAATGTGGAGAGACCAACATGTTTTCATCAAAGTATCTGGAGTGTGTCGTGAGTTAACGGCACACACAGCAAAAAACATTAATTTAACTTCCGAGAGTGTCAAATTAACAATGCAGTTTTTGTCGTGTGTGCAAGAAGGTTGTAAAGTAGTTGTGTCAGAATTCATGGGTCAATCCACCCTGCTATGAAAGTGACTTTAATATATTCCTTTTTGCTGCGATGTCTGTTTTGCTATTTTGCTGTTGTCTTACACTGCAGTGCGCTACAAAGTAGAAGGCTAAATAAATAACTTTGAGAAAGAATTCTGCTCATGCTGTTTCTGTGAGGAAATGTGGGAGGCTGGGGGAGGCTTTTACAGCATGTCAGAGAAAAAATTAAACTAAAATGTATTTCACTTTCAAACATGTTTGTGGTCATTTTAACGTCTACTACTGGCTTTTGTGAGCACCCGGACAAATTTGAAGTTGCTTGATTCAGTATACACATTTGATATTCATTGTATCAGACACGCCACCCGTCCTTGGTTCTGGTGACTCATACTGCTCTCTCCTAATACGTGAGGAGAGAGCAGTATTAGTCACCAGAACCAAGGACGGGTGTCTTTAATGAAACTATCATGGTTAAAATGGAGTTTGAAGTTACAATGGGTTTGTAAAGGAAGGAGGTGTGTCTGATAAAATGAAAATCAAATATCTAAATACAAGAAATAAATAAATCCCCAAACATGTTTGAAGGTCAAATATCCCTTTAACTAATTAAAGGACGACTTCACCAATTTTCAACTTATATCTTCATATAATTGGTCCTCACTAATTAACTCTCAGAGTCGGGCTGTGGACAGTTAAAAAACCTGCCAACCAGTGACATCATCGATGGGGAGTCCAAGCTAATAGAAACTGCAGGCTTTCTATTCTTGGAAAGTCAGCATGCTATAATGGAAGCCATTGTTCTTATGTTAATAAAAATACAAAATGTGGAGAAAAAATATTTAAAGACTGGTTGAAAATAGTGTATTTTCTGTTTTCGCTCTACCTGTAAAATAGCCGATCTACAAGCTCACAACGTAGATCTGCTATATGTTGCTCATTTCTTCCCAGTTAAACCACTTGAACCCCATCATCCATATTCTGGGGGCAACATTAGCCAAGGTGTGAGCTTGTAGATCGATATAAAATGGTAACTAACAGAAAGATATATGATGAAAGCTGAAAATCCAATTGATTGTGTTCCTCTGTGTGTGTGTGTGTGTGTGTGTGTGTGTGTGTGTGTGTGTGTGTGTGTGTGTGTGTGTGTGTGTGCGCGTTCGTGTGCTACATGCCAACGCGCGTGCATGCACAGTAGGTGCGAGTGTGCTAGAAAAAAAGGGAGGAACATATGGTGAAGGCATTTGTTCAAAAAGGTTCTGCTATCTATTGGTTGCCTGCCGTCCAACAACCCCCCCCCCCCCCCCCCCACCACACACGCACACACACACTCAACACACAGTGCCCCTCCATTCACACAACAGCAAGAGAGAGAGAGAGAGAGAGAGGAGAGAGAGACACATACAGACAGACAGACAGACAATCTGTGAAGCAACATACTGTTGAGAGAGAGACAGAGAGAGACAGAGAGACAGAGAAAATATCCACACTCTCAGCCCGTCTCCTCTCACATCCTCTGCAACTGCTCAGGTAGGACCACGGACTAATACTAGTTAGTATAGATTTTGCTTTGTGTGACAGCAGCATAGATGTGTAAAGTGTATTCACTGCTAACTGCCGATGTGATAACAATGTGAATTGATGTGTATTGATGTGTGTGTGTGTGTGTGTGTGTGTGTGTGTGTGTGTGTGTGTGTGTGTGTGTGTGTGTGTGTGTGTGTGTGTGTGTGTGTGTGTGTGTGTGTGTGCATGCATGCGTGCGTATACTTGAATAGCTATACTTGTGAGGGCCAAATGTCCCCACAAGAATAATTGAATTTGAGGAATAGACAATGGGAGGACCATTGTCCTGGTCCTCACAAGTGAAATGCTTGTTTTATGGTTAAAACAGCTTTTTTTTAGACGTATGTTTACATTTATAAAAACATTCAGGTTGTGATTTTGGCATTTAGAGGTTAGGTTTGGGTCAGGGTTATGAGTTTTCCCTATTCTATACTTAGTTGGTAGATTTTCAATGTTGTCCTTTAATATTTTTCACTAGTATAGTGATACAAACTTGTGTGTGTGAGTGTGTGCGTGTGTGTGCGTATGTGTGTGTGTGTGAGTGAGTGCGAGAGCGTATGCGTGTCTGTCTGACAGTGGTGGAAAAAGTACTCAAATGTTTTACTTCAGTAAAAGTATCAACACTGCAATGTAGAAATACTCTGTTACAAGTAAAAGTCCGGAATTTAAAATGTACTTGATTAAAAGTACAAACCTATTGGTATCAAAATGTATAAGAAAGTATAAAGTACTCATTATGCAGAATGTCCCATTTCACAAGTTTTCAAATTCATAAAATGTATAAAAATCTTTAGGAAATAGCAGATCTACGAGCTCACAATGTGTCGCATCGCGACGCATTATGAGCTTGTAGATCGGCTATTTTCAAATGGCCGAAATGTATGTAGGGCTGAAGTGGTTAATGTATGTTTTGTTATAACAAAAAATCCACAAAGTAACCAGTAACTAACATTTTCAAATAATTGTAGTGGAGTAAAAGTATAATATTTGTCTCTGAAATGTAGTGGAGTAGAAGTGCAAGTACTGAAAGTTGGAAATACTCCAGTAAAGTAAGGAATACTTCAAGATTGTACAGTACTTGAGTAAATGCACTTAGTTGCTTCACAACACTGCTGTGCGTTCAGAGAGTCTTCTGGACGGATGGGATCCGACAGCTATACCGATATAATTGACAGATTATATAAACCATTTTCTGTCTGCCGCTGTGCTGCCGGGGACACAACTGCCATGAGTGGTGCCCCCGTTCAATACGACGGGTGACATTAGAAACAACATTACTAATGTGAATGCTGGCCGGCGGTTGGAGGGCAATCGTATTCGGAAACGGTTCGAAGCATCTGGCGACCCCTCCAAATTGTTTGGCGACCTCTCTGTGAAATTGCTCTACTGTTGGATGGGTAGGGGGAGGGGGGGGGGGGCTTTACAGCAGTGGTTTTCAACCGTTTTCATATCAAGGTCTATTATTTATTCGGCATTTGATGAGATTTTGCCTCTCAGACCCAAGACTTAGAATATTTTGTTTTAACAATAACTTTGTGCGTAAAATGAAAGCAAATAGACCCCGTAAGGGTCCATTTGGTTTCATTTTACACTCTCAAGCGTTAAAGATCTATAAGGGTCCATTTAGTTACCAACTCTCCATTATTTAGCTGGGGACCACCTGGAATCCCTTCAAGGACCACTGGTGGTCCCCGGACCACTGGATGCAGAACCACTGCTTTACAATACCAAGATAAAAGACAGCCATGAGGACAAAGGACAATTAACATTCAGTGCTTACATTTCAACAATAAACGGTCAATCTAAACAAAATAAGACTAACGAGGTGTGCAAGGTTTTGATGTTATAATAAAAGGAAATTAATCTAACAAAAGGCGTTTGGTGTTCAAGTGCGTTTTCAGTTGTGCTTTAACCCATTCAATCCGGGAACGCATCTGTGTCCTTTTAGATTTCTTTGGCTATTCAAAAATAGCAGATATACAAGCTCCTAGTGCGGCACCAAGTGCCGCGCTTTGTAGATCTGCTATTTTTGAAAAATCGTGCCATTTTTTTATTCACACATCTTTGAATATATATTTTTTAAAGCGAACATTTGTAAAATATTTTGTTCCAGGGACCCTCAGAATCAAAGATTTGAGTTACAAATGTTTGCTTTAAAAAACATACATTCAAAGATTTGCACACATTTTTCACGATTTATTTTAAAAGATAGCAGATCTACAAGCTCATAGCGCGGCACTCGGTGCCATGCTATGAGCTTGTAGCTATGACAAAAGTTACATTTTCAGTGACACATCAAAGAGCACAACATGAGTTGAGTGCAGTTCGTCCATTACATGCCATTTCCCTCCATGTGTAGCTACTTTTTGAGTGGTTTTGGTCAATCACACCGAAGAAAGAATTCTCCATCTCATCCATTAGTTTCACCCAAACACTCAATGTCATGATGCACTATTTCCCAACTAATGGGTTAATTAAACACATCATAAGGGCCTGTGCCCTTATCATCCAGGTATACTCAAATATAAACAAAAACCTTTCATTCATACAAACATAGAAACACTTCAGAACCATGTCAGCCTGCCCTCACTACTCTTCTCACAAAGACGCTTCCGTGCCAGGGACCCGTACACAGAACACAATGAGATGCATACTTCCCATTTTCTCAAATTCAAAACACAGGCCTGTGCGCTAAAAAGGTCTGGCACAGAAATTATCCTCTCAATCAAAATGCGTAAATGCAGTATGAAGCAGTAAGTCACCATATCCATTACGGTCCTATAATACAGCACATTCTGTAACAATGCACCAAACACTGGACAGCAGGCAACATGTTGATGTGAGCGCCTTAATTAACCATTAACAAGTTTTGATTAACGGTTATGAAAAGCATGAAACATTTTCACCCTGTACAACCAACCATCCAATATGTATTTGAATATGTAATGTGTTCCAGTTGGAATGTGTTACAGGGCCACAAGAACACTCCACAGGGGCCGAATTTGACCCGCGGGCCTCCAGTTGAGTATCACTAGTGTAAACCATTGCGTATGCAAATGACCTGAAGTGTTCTGTATCGACAGTTTTAACGTGGAGAGCAGTGGTGGTAGAAGTACTCCGGTATTTTCCTTAAGAGTAAAAATACCACAATGTATAAACATTCTCTGTTATAGTCAGGGAATATTATATTTTAAGGTGTCTACAATACATTTAAAAAAAACATTTTGAGAACCACTGCTGAAAGTTGGGGTACCCACAGTGGGAATGTTTTGTTTAATTCTGTCTTAAGTAGCATGTGGAGTCAAACTAAGAGCTTCTCATGATTATGAAGCATTGCAAACAGTCGTTTTGCACCGAAACCACTCCTTGGTGGAAAAGCAACCATGTCCAATTGAAAATCAATATTCCAGGGTGCATGTAAATGAAAAAGTAGCTTTATTACTTGATTTCTATCTCTCAAATGATAATTTCGACGACTCATATGAGGTTAAAGGGTCATTTTCCCAGGATAATGCAACACTCTCTCACACACCTATTATTCAGTTTTTGTCTTGACAAGCGCTGACATTTTAAAAAGCGGGTGGGCTAGCTGTTGTTAACAGTCATTTATAATGTCAAAACCACAATTCACTTAATGGAGCACTTGCATTTTCAACGTAATTTGTAATTGGTGCCAATGATCATTAATTCAATGAATTAATGATCATTATAAGATGGCACCATTTCTGTCTACTCACCCTGTGTCTCATTGATGGGCTGAGGTCAGTTCAGAAACCCGCCTTCCACTTACAGTATCTAGACTGAGTGTGCATGAATGACAGGTGTGAATGTTTTTTTCTACAGTAGTTTTCTAATTTCTTCAAATTGCTTCAGGACTGACTGAAGGCCAAAAAATGGTTTATATTGTTGATAACATACTGGCTTATTGAGTGTTTGCTAACCTGCAATACCTTCATTTTTATCAATGCCGGTTCAACATAGCTGTCAGGGTGTGAGACAGGATTGTTGGACCCAAGCGCAGAAGCGACGAGACAGAGGCAGAGCAGTCTAAATTCAAGGATATTTATTAAGAAATTAACAGGAAACACAAGGAAGCAAACTGGGAAACTAAACTATACTGGGAAACATTAAACTAATGACATGTAGATACAGATCTGGAACAGACACAGATGACAATAGCTAACCAAGCAAGGTGCTCACAGAAACACAGGGCTTAAATAGACACAGAACTAGACAGCACAGGTGAATTCAAAGACAAATCAACACAGGGATTTGCTGGGGCACAGGTGGAGAACATGACTAATCAAAGGGTAGGTCAGGTGAGACAAGACAGGCAACAGCTACAAGGAGAACAGGAAACAATAGGAACGATAGTACAGAATAAGATACAAGGAGACAATTCTGACAATAGCATATTATGACATTGTTGCTGTCGGGCAGAAACCTTGTGTGATCGGGCCGTGGCCCGGGTTTGGTTTAGAAGTTTTAACTTATTCAGACACTTTAAATACTCAAAACTGAACAGATTCTTACTACCACATGTGACAATAAATGGGACTGCGACAAGGATTTCCCCCCAAGATTACAATGTTTTTTTTTGCAACAATCAATCAATTAAAAAGCACTTTAATGCATGAACTAGTTTAAGGATCATAAAAAAATAGAAGCTATATAGGCCTACTATAGATGCACTACTAAAACCTGCACTAAGAAATGGGAAAGGGAGTACCACAGGATGGTAGGCCATAGCCAAAAAGGGAGGGGAACTATGGCCTAACACGACTAGGTGCACTACACACACCTTAAGAGGAAAAGCTAAGCATTCAATAAATCAAAGCAAAAGCATTTGAGTGCAAAATACCAAGGAGTAGGGTGGGGGGGGGGGCACCGCTGTGAGCCTAGCCACCTAACCCGTCCAGAAAGGTTATTATTCACAGTAATAGAGCGTAAAACGGTATATGAGCTTAAATGGTTCTTGGGGGAAATACAATAATTGCTACAATAAATGTGTACAAATATGTTGCACTGACAAAGGCCACTAAATACTAAAAGGTGAACAAAACAAATGAAATAACTGAAATAATAAATATAAATCAACATACCCCAAACAAAACAAAACAGCAGTCGCAGTTAGTGTCTACAAAAGAAACAAATGATAGACATTAAAACACTGCAAAACAGATCTATTATAAAAAACAAACAAAATAATGACATTTACCTCTGTCTGACTATTGAACACAACCCATGTGGAAGGCGCAACATGGGAAAGCAGAGTCACTATGGAGCAGGGCCTGAAGTGTGACAAACAAAGAGTCAGTCTCAAGCAGGAAATATTATATGTATGTACTTTCACCTATTATCTACAATATACATCTACATTGCATTGCACAGAGCAGAGGCAACATGCTACAACAGGGACCTTAGAGGGAAAAGCCCCTGTTCAGTGTGGCCTTTATAGTGAACCAAACAATTTGGAAAACAGGAAGTGGGAGGAGCTATGTCTTGTCTATCTCCACAGTAGCCCAGAGGGGACATTTTCTGACTGGCTACACTTGTATCTTCGTATTTCAACTCTGTTTTTTTTGTAAATGAATGCCCTACTTCATCATACAAGAGTGTCGCACTAAAGTAGTGAAAATAGCTGATCTACAAGACATTTTGAAACATTTAAATGTTTGAGAAATTCTGGGGGGAAAAACAGTGACGGCATGGGTTAACATGGTACAAGTAAAGATGGATGACCTTCATTTGACCTTGCATATAGGGCATTGCAGTGGCGGCCATTTTCTGGTTCCACTTCAAAATAGTCAATGCATTTTTCCATTTCCAAAAATATTTATATCAATTCATTTAAGCCTAGAATCAAGCCATCCAGGGTCCTGGTGAATCATGACCATTTTATATTTAATTATATGATATACTATATTTAATAAATACCCTTTGTTTTGCCGTTTTCAAAAAAGTTTTTTCACAGAATCAAACATTTTATGGTCATGATTCACCAGGACCCTGGATGGCTTGATTCTAGGCTTAAAATAATTGATATAAATATGTTTGGAAATGTCAATGGGAAAAATGCATTGACTATTTTGAAGTGGAACCAGAAAATGGCCGCCACTGCTATGCCCTATACTGTCTGTATTGTCCGTATTGTATGGACTCTATACCTTATGATGGACATTGTCACCGTGCACGTGTCACTCTGTCATTATAGGACATGGCCTCGAGGTCCCACACATCCACTCAACCTCAATACAATGACATTTCTGTCAATACACACGCACACACGCACACACACACACACACACACACACACACACACACACACACACACACACACACACACACACACCCGCACACGCACACACAGATCGAAGTCATAGTTTTGCTAGTGTTTCACAATGCATGGGTATGTACAGTATACAGTATTATGTGTGTCTTGTTGTGGATGTGTGACATTTGGAGACTGTATTCAGGATGATTTCATTTTGGATAATATACTGCAATCTGGTGGTGAGTATGGCTTCACTGCGTGCCATTCTGGGTTGTATTATTTTGTGGTTATTGTTTTCTTTTTAAATTGTATTTCACACAATAGACTGGGTCAAATTTACTACAGTAAGCCGCATGTGGCACGTGTAAACGGTGCTTAAAAATGCAGTCTGGTCACAATCTAAGCCTCCTGAGACCAGTGATGGGAGAAGAAGTGCTCAGATTTTATGTAAATGTCTTATATTTAAATATTTACATGAACAAAGGTACAAGTACTGGCATCAAAATATATTTACAGTACTGACCCATTTAACTTTTTGCCCCAAAAAACATACATAATAAATGTGTGTGTGTGTGTGTGTGTGTGTGTGTGTGTGTGTGTGTGTGTGTGTGTGTGTGTGTGTGGCAAATGGTTTATATATAGCGTTTTTATCCAAAGCGCTTTTATATAGATTGTGCATTACATTCACCAACACATTCATACACCGATGGCGGAGGCACCAACCTGCTCATCAGGAGCAATTAAGGTTTCAACGTCTTGCTCAAGGACACTTCCACAGGACACTTGCCTAATAAAATACTCAATCAATCAATCAATCCACACTAAATCTGGGGGAACGGGATCGAACTGGGAACCTTGCCATCCGGCCGCTCTACCGGCCACTCTACCCCTGAGCCACTGCCGCCGCACACGTGTGCGTGCGTGCGTGCGTGCGTGCGTGCGTGCGTGCGTGCGTGCGTGCATGTTAATTGTCAGAATCCTGAGGGTTTGTTATTTTTCAGAAATGTACTTCCTCCATAAATAACATAATAGGCCTAATTATCATAAAAGCATGACTGATGAATATAACAAGAGGTTGTTATTGCTAATGATGTTGATTTCAGAAATGCACAGACAGACAGCATCTCATCTTAAAAAAGCATTCCACCCATTTTCAACCTGTGTTCATACAATTGGTCCTGGACCTGCCTACCAGTGACATCATCAAAATGACCAAACCTGCCTAGCGATGATGTCGGCAGGTTTCTGAACTGTCCAAAGCCCACCAATGAGATGCAGAGTACTTAGACAGAAATGGTGCCATCATAACATGAGGACCAATTATGTGAAGATGGAGTTGAAAATGGGTGAAGAGCTCCTTGAACAACTTAAAGGTTTCATGACATTCATTTTCACTTTTTTTATTTTCAATGTTTTATTTGGGGTTTTATGACCTCAATTACACCCAAAAAACCTGAACTTAGAACATTCAGTGGATTTTCTGTGGTCTGGGGTTTTCTGAATAATTAGGCTGAAAAGTAATCTGAGCTTGGCCCTTCGACAGTGAGGTCACAGTCGATTAATCCCGCCCACTCTCCTCCTCGCCCCTCCCCTCCCCTATCCTTTCCTTTGGGGGGGGCGGAGCAGAGGCGATGATTGACAGGCAAAATCCCTCACCAGCGACACCCGCAGGCAAAGATTTATTTTTTCATTGCAGTTGAAAAGGCTTTAGAAATGTGAGAGAAAAACACCTGCCATGGATCACTGGAATGGAATTTTCACTTGAAACTTTTTGTACACTTTTGAAGGACCAGGACAAAGACTTTGAATGTGGTGTAAATGTGAATGTCATTAAACCTTTAAACCCTATTCATAGTTAACTGTATTCCCATACATGGGCCCTATAGTTACCATATTCCCATGGGCCCTATACTTAATCGACTGTAGTCCCATGGGCCCTATACTTAATCGACTGTAGTCCCATGGGCCCTATACTTAATCGGCTGTAGTCCCATGGGCCCTATACTTTCTTGACGTGTACACCCCAGAAGAGGGATGCTAGGGTTCATGCGGTCATCTTAACTGTCTTGAGCAGTGTCTCAAACTAAACTTGCTGAGTCTCATGGTGTGTGTGTGTGTGTGTGTGTGTGTGTGTGTGTGTGTGTGTGTGTGTGTGTGTGTGTGTGTGTGAGAGTGTGTGTGTGTGTGTGTGTGTGTGTGTGTGTGTGTGTGTGTGTGAGTGTGAGTGTGTGTGTGTGTGTGTGTGTGTGTGTGTGTGTGTGTGTGTGTGTGTGTGTGTGTGTGTGTGTGTGTGTGTGCGTGCGTGCGCGTGCGTGCGTGTGTGTGTGTGTGTGTGTGCGAGCGAACATTGTCCAACAAAATGTCAAAAATGTCCCCAAAAAACGACAGTGCAGACAGTGTTCTTCTGAAAGGGAGATGAAACTGTATCCTCCATAGAAATGTAGGAAGTGAAACGTTCCCTCTCCAATAATTGTGTCTCTCCGTGACCTGCTACCATACATCCTCACCGTGAGATTGACAACGTACTGCTATGCAAATAATTTGTGCAGAGAAAGAAGATTAATTTACAGACTTTACAGACTGTGCTAAAAAAGAAACTTTAGAATTATGTTTCAATGTTGCAGTCTTCTCCTCTGCCCCTTTTGTCATGCTCTTCAAGCCTTGGACATTTATATCTTCAGCCTTGGACATGTATTAGTCTCTGTTCTGTTCTTGTTCCCTGTTTAGTTTAAGTGTTTAGTCATGTTTCTGTAGCTCTATGTTCTGTATTAGTCTAGTAATTCTGGTAGATTGTTGATTCCTCAGGTGTTTCTCGTGCCTCTTATTTTGTAGTAATTGTCCTGCCGTTTTTCCTGTCTGCCCATGTACATGTTACCTGTCTTGTCTCGCCACCCTGATTATTGTTAACCCCACGTCACCTTTGTCCTGTTAGTCCCCTAGCCTATCCCTGTGTTGATTGTCTAGTTGAGTTCACCTGTGTCTATTATACTCCCCTGTGTGTTTAGTTCTTTGATAGTTTGTCATTCTACTGCAGCGCTACTCAACCCGCGGCCCGCGGGCCGCATGCGGCCCCAACGCAGCGTCTTGGCGGCCCCTCATGGTCAAACCATTTTTTTTATTATTATTATTATTATTATTTTTTTTTTTTAAGCACAGGATAAAAATATACATTTCCGTTCAAATATATGGGTTGCTAAAAAAATATTCAAAAACAAACATCAATTGTTACAGGTATAATGCATAGTTTTCTATGCATTTCAGTTTTTTGGGGGGGTTTGACCCCCATTTTTTTCCGGCCGCGCCCAGGGTAGGTGTCCCTTATTTCAATCTCTGGGAGTTGGCAACCCTAACCTTGCCATACCTTAGCTTTTGCTGAACTGATGACACTGGACATACACACAAAATAAACAGGTACAGTGAAAAGAATATGATGTCAAAATGTACATTTTCTTATAACAATAACAATGCGTAGTGTGTGTTACAAAATCGAAAAATCCAAAATAGGACCGTCATTTTTAGCTTGCGGCCCCTTGGACTTTTGGTATTTTGCTGAGTGGCCCCTGAGCCATCTTAAGTTGAGTAGCCCTGTTCTACTGTATGTTAGTGTGAGCATGTGTTCTGGTGGTATACATTTCTGTTCAGCCTGTTGCCAGTTTGTTTGCTGTGGGAGTTTCCGTTTGGACACTAATAAGCCTTTGGAAAGCGGATTTTAGCTCCTGCCTACGTTTTGCCAGTTTTTGGCACAACATTTGTAATTTGAATAAATGATTTAAGTTGAGCCTTGGCTGCCTTTAGTCATCATGCGTTTGGCTCCAATTCCTCACTCACCATAACATTCAACACCCATGGTGTATTCATCACAGCTCAAGGCCATCAGCTGTTCAGCACATGCAGTTGTGGGCAGGAACTAAGCACTTGAGTAATGCACTTTAGACAAATCAATACAAAGTGCAGCACAATATTGTTTGTTAACAGCCTTGGATAACTTGGACACTTTTTATTGCTTTGTCTAAAGCTTTTCATACCGTGGATGACACATTGCTTGTACAAAGATTATGTCATATTGGTTTTGATTATGTTGCCTGTGGTTTGAAAATGATCTTTCTGAGAGACATTGATGTGTCAAAGTTGGAGCTCTTGAGTTCCTTCATATCTCTATTATATATATATTAACAATATCCATTTATATGCAGATAACACAATCTTATATTGCTTTACAGACTCTGTATATTATATCTGTTTGTATGTTGCAATTTGCCTTTAATGTCTTCCAGAAATCATGGTTGGCTCTTAAATTGGTTTTAAATGCTGACCAAATGTATGCTTTTATAAGGGAAGAGTTTTTAATGATAATGATCCTCAGCAATGCACCTCAAATGGTACTTCCATTGAACAAGTTCCTCATTACAAATACCTTGATTTGGTTGGATGAAAAACGTACTTTTAATAATAATAAAATTGAGATTTAAAAAAAGAATGAAGCTTGGCTTTTTTATCGCAAAAGATCCTGCTTTCCATGGCCAACTAAGAGGCTAATAGTGGCACTGTTCCTCTCTGCTTTGTACTATGGGGACATACAGAAATGCATCAGCTGCCATACTTAAAACTTTGGACTCAGTTTATCACTCTGCCCTCAGATTTATAACAAGCGACCCATCACACTGCATACTGTATAATAAGGTTGGTTGGCCCTCCCTTGCGAATAGGATTGTTTTTTATTTATTCATAATGTTTTAATTGGGAGTTTACCCTGTTATTTAAATTCTCTTTTGCAATGGAAAACTAGTGCCTATCATACGCACTCTCAGGACTGTTTGATGCTTGAGATTCCACGTGTCAAAACGTGAAAGTCTGCTTTTGTGCCCCACATACCTGGAACACCTTACAGGGTTTGCTTAAGTACAACTAAAATAAAAGAAAGAAAAAAAGACCATTACTGCATCAAAAGTAATCAACAAACTATACTATAATAAATGGTCAACCATTGGCCAAATTGTAAAATTATAAGAAAGAGGCAAAAAAAATAGCCAATCTATAAGCTCAAGCAGCCTGTGGCGTCCCCTGTAGGAGGGGGACGCCCCCCCCAGGAGTCTCAAACAAAGCACACACAGCACGTTGGGTGAACCCAAATGAGTGTTCCTCAAAAGAACTGTGTAGTATATTTGATAACATAACATACATATTTGTTAGTATTATTTAACTTCACAAGTCTACAGGTAGCCTACAGTCAGACACAAGAGTGTATTCAGAGGTGCCTTTTGGTCTGAGCTGGTTGGGGGTTACAATTAACATTCTCTTTGTTGTTTAGCTGGGAGACAGAGGTCTATGCATCTGTCTCCATCCCCTTTCCTGCTTCATACAGGTGCAAATTGAATCAGGGACCAAAAGGGTGATCTATTGTTTGTCTGCGTGGGGTCTTACTTTTGGAGGCTGACCCCCACCCACTTATTCCAAATGTGACCACGGCTATAAAGACTGTACCAAAGTAACTATGTGTGTGTGTGACTCAGTGGCCGGCAGGCTGACTGAGAGGACCTCAGGGTCCATGGAGCTGTTTTGTACTGTTCTGTACTATGCAATAAATGGAAACAAAGGAACCTCACTTACTGGAGTGATGACTCAAATTCATTCTACCACCATTCATTCTCACCACTGGGACATCAAACTTAACTGCAATATGGCGTTGTTGGCAACTACAAAAGCAATAAAAACCTTTAAGTCTGTGGTTTTCAGATACCACATTATGGCGTCGAAGTCGGCAGTCGCGTTGGTTTGTTTTTTTGGGGGCGCGAGTCTCCAGGGATACTGAGCCAGGCGTCGAAAGAACATGCGGCGGCGTTTTTGCCTTGCGGTGGGTGTACGGATCACGTTCTCTTCCTGAGACGTGGGGGGTCCACCGTGTAGGTGATCGTGGACATCGGCACGACGTGACGACAACTTTTCGAGAATCTACAAGGAGAGGATCTCATGGCCAGATCTAGGACGGCTGGACGACTCATCTGGCTGCTCAACGTATCTTCTGCGATCGCTAGAAGGGCGCGCTGCGGTGCGGACGGCAGAGCGGAGAAATTGGTGTGTCGAATTTCTTCGTGGCGGGTATGTTGTGGGGAGAGGACAGCGGGTGCCGGCAGAGCGGAGGACTTGCGATGAAGGGGTTCTTCGTGAAGAGTGTGGTAACACATCTTCAGCGGTCGCTAGTGGAGCGCTCTGTTGTAAACATGCAGCTATCTGTTGGAAAATCTGGGTACGGCGCTGGAGCACGGCTGGGTGAGCAGATGACATTGAGGGAGACTGCAAGAGAGACATTATCGAACGGAACGCTGCGCATATGGGACCTGGGGTTATGTTTTTGTGATAAGCGTGGGTTAAACTGTGGGGCTATGGCTGCCATGGGAAGTGATGTGAGGGTATTTTTTTACTTTCTGGTCTCCTGTGTTTAATGTGAGTTTACTTTGTGGGTTATTGTTTCATTGGGGGGTACGCTGCCTTCTTTTTTCCGTGTAGGCACTTTCGTGGTAGTTGTCATATATGCTTGATGGTACGGTGTAAAACTTAGGGATAAGTATTAGGCTATCTTTGAGTATATTTTGGTGACTGGGCGGGGGGGACATTGATCTTGGGGGGTGGTGCTATCGCTTGGTGGGCGTGATTCGACTGTGTGCTGTCAGCTTCCACTGGGTGGTGGCTGTGTAATGTTTTATCCTGGGGTTTAAAAGGCTAACAGAGGGATCCTGCACGCTAATTAGTTTAGGGGGATGTGTCTATTTGATGTAATTCACCGTGTCGCTGTACTATGTAATCTTGGTTCTTGTATGTGCATTTTTCTGTATTGATGTTGTGTGCTGTTTTGGTTTTCCTGAATGTTTTCTTTTTTTCCTGGTTGGTGTTCCGGTCGCTTTTCATGGGGGGCGGATTCTTTGTGTTTCTTTTGAAATATATGTGTTTGTGAAAGACGTTTAATGTCTCTCATGGGGGGTAATGTAGTATATTTGATAACATAACATACATATTTGTTAGTATTATTTAACTTCACAAGTCTACAGGTAGCCTACAGTCAGACACAAGAGTGTATTCAGAGGTGCCTTTTGGTCTGAGCTGGTTGGGGGTTACAATTAACATTCTCTTTGTTGTTTAGCTGGGAGACAGAGGTCTATGCATCTGTCTCCATCCCCTTTCCTGCTTCATACAGGTGCAAATTGAATCAGGGACCAAAAGGGTGATCTATTGTTTGTCTGCGTGGGGTCTTACTTTTGGAGGCTGACCCCCACCCACTTATTCCAAATGTGACCACGGCTATAAAGACTGTACCAAAGTAACTATGTGTGTGTGTGACTCAGTGGCCGGCAGGCTGACTGAGAGGACCTCAGGGTCCATGGAGCTGTTTTGTACTGTTCTGTACTATGCAATAAATGGAAACAAAGGAACCTCACTTACTGGAGTGATGACTCAAATTCATTCTACCACCATTCATTCTCACCACTGGGACATCAAACTTAACTGCAATATGGCGTTGTTGGCAACTACAAAAGCAATAGAAACCTTTAAGTCTGTGGTTTTCAGATACCACAACTGCAGGCACAGTCTCAATGTTTGTATTTGCTTACAGACATCATTAGCCAGAACAACCTCTTGTCATATTCATCACTGTCATTAGCCATGCTTTTATGATAATTATGCCTAATATGTTATTTATGGAGGAAGTACATTTCTGGCAAAAAAAATAATCCTCAGGATTCTGAGAATTAACACACACATGTGCGCGTGCACACACACACACACACGCGTGCACAGACGCACGCACACATGAACACAAACACACTCACTCACGCACTCACACACACTCTCTGTCTTTCTCGCACACACTCTCTCTCTCTGTCTCTCGTCCCTTCGTCTGTCTGTCTGTCTGTCTGTCTGCCTATCTGTCTGCCTGTCTGCCTATTATCATAATTATTATTATAATTAATATTATTATTATAGCGGTGGCCTAAAGGTCAGAGGATCGTGTTTGTAAACGAAAGGATCCCGGTTCAATTCCCCGAGCGGGCAGAAACCATCTGGGTGGGGAAGTGAACGGTCACCACTTACCCCTCCCCCAACACCACTGAAGTGCCCTTGAGCAAGGCACTGTGGCCAACAGTGGTTGTACTGGGCAGTTCCCAGGTTATGATGTGTGTCTGTGTGAATGTGAAGCAGGGCGTTCCTGAAAACAATAATTTGTTCTAAAGGTATAAAAAAAAGAGGAGGAAAAAAAATTTATATTTTGATAGATTATTTATATAAAATAAAGTCTAAACAGTCTAAGCATTGTGACAAGCCCCTCGTGCTTTGCAGTGGAAGCATGCTTTGCAGTGGAAGCCGAGAGGAATTTGCCTACGGGGAATAGGGAGGATACCAGGATTATTATGGCCTTGATGTGTTGCAGTCAGCAGCCATGGATAGATCCTGTTTAATACACAGAGATTTAGCAGACAAGTGGCTGTCCATGACATCAGTGCAGGGGTGGGCAAAGGGTAACCGGAACAATGGGCACCAGGTATTTCTGGGCACCATTTTTTAAACATGTATTTATTTTGTATATTACATTATCTATTTGACTTTATATTTACATGTATTTCATAAATGAGGTGCCAAATACATATTAAGCTATATATGTTTTAAATTACCTTTAAGGCCTAATACTTCTACAATTGCTTCACATTGCTGCAAAACCTGTGATATCGAGATTTCAGTGATAAACAACAGAAATTGAAGGGTAAATTCAGGTCTGATAATGCTGTACCGTGCATGTTCATATCATATATACTTTACATATTTCCAACCATTTTCCAAAGTATACATTTATACTTATTTTTTTTACATTTGGGAGAAAACTGCGCTGGTGCCCGCTGGACCTGTATCCGGGCAAATTACTCAACCCTGTACTTGAGGAGGAGATTGATTTGAACTGTTTTTCATATCATTCAAAATAGTAGGAGATCTAAAGGTCAGAAGTCAAAAGTCAGAGTGGCAAAGTTGTTCGGCATGAGGAGACGCATATGTGTGTTGAATCTGCAGTGTCTATCATGGCAATAGCTCGAACAGAGTATGAGTTATACCTGTTAAAAGTTTGCATTTTCAATTGATTGCTATGGCACCACTTTTTGGCCAATGGCTGTGGATTTTGTGTTATCGCAATTTGACATAGCCCTCTACCACATTGCAGAGTTTCGTAAAACCCGACTGCGTGGTGAGTCTAATACTGCTAATATGCGTAAAACGGCGGAAGAACAAAACCTACAATAACAAAAGGGGACCGCGGCACTACGTGCTTGGCCCCCTAATAATAGTGAAATTAGCCGGTCTACATGCTGTTGCATTGTATAGCCTACTGTACATGAGTTCTTTCACAATTGGTACTATAAGTATTTTGATGGACAATACTTTTGTACTTTTACTCAAGTACAGGACTGAATACAGGACTTGTACTTTGTACTTAAGTAGTATTTCTACATTGTAGTATACTTTTATTTATAGGTAAAAAAAAGATCAGATTATTTCTTCCACCACTGATCCTCCTAAATACAGGGAGATTTGGAGTGAAAGGACCCCATGGTGAACAGGGTCACACAGTGAACAGCCACTTGGCAGACAGCTATAGCTGGCTGTGGATGACATCAGCGTCACGGTGGTCTGAACACAGTTAGAGGTTTTCTGTGGACTAGATGATAACAGCAGGGTTGGATTTACTGGGTGGGCAAATTGCCTCTGCTTTGGATATCCCCTGTCTGGTCATTCATTTTTGTATGTCTGGTGGGGATTAATCCCTTCTGCCCGTCCGTCCGTCCGTCCGTCCGTCCTTCAGTTAATTTTCTATCCGTGGAGTAAAAACGTTTTACTCCACTATAATTATTTGAAAACTTTAGTTGCTTTGCAGATTACAAAACCTGTGAAATAGGACATTCTGTATAATGAATACTACTTTAAGAACATGTTTGTTTGTTTGATTGATTGAATGAATAGGCCTACTGTATAAGCAGTTTGCAAATAAAAAGCAGAGGAAAGTACAGTTCAATACAAGGTCTGCTAAGAGGATTTTAAACCCAAGAAAGCCTATTGTTTCCATTGGGGTCCTTTGTACTCAATTCATTGAAACATTTAATGACAGACAAATATACACTACTATGCAAAACATCATAAACCATACACACATATGGCATTTCGTACAATAAAAAATAAAACAGTTAAAACAAAAACAAAGCAGCCACAAGACTGCTGCTTTGAAAAAATATATATATATGCACAGTAAACAGTTCGAGGGGGGGGGGCTGAGCCTTTGACTTTTACAGTTGAAGCTCTTACTTTTGTACTTTTACTCAAGTTATTTCTTTCTTTATTACTTGAGTATTTCTACAGTTTTGTATTGCTACTTTTGCATGAGCAAAACAAAAGGAGAAAAAAAAAGAAAAAAAACATTCTTCCACCACCGTTCACTGTTGACTAATACTGCAGTATGTCTACAACAACCTCAATCAGCTATCGGCAATTTGTTTCAGGAAGCAGCCAACTGCTTCTTTCCTGTGGAGCAGTCAGCTGTTTGGATGTGATTGTCGTTTTTGATAATTCTCCACTTGTATTCCATTCAGCTTCACTCACAGGTGCACTGCAGCGAGCTGGGGAG
>NC_137623.1:49901543-49919043 GCF_963280865.1 Gymnoscopelus braueri | reverse complement strand
TGGAGGTCGATATTCTCCTCCTCCATAAACAAGGAGGACGATGATTCGTATCTGGACGGCCTGCAGCTGAGTGCGCAGGAGCTCTTCGTGCAGAAGGTTGAGGTGAGAGTATACTGTAGCGATGGTAAGGAAGGATGTGACAATGAAAAAATAGGATCATTTATCGCAATAAAATATGCTCACAATAATTGTTTTGCAGATAATTCAAATTATAGCAAAACTGTCAATATCCTCCATCATACTCTGGGATCAATTCACCGTTGCCAAGTTCTAGAGAGAAATTGTGGAAAATGTGTGTGTGGAAATGTCCAGATACAATTTTGGAGTAAACAGACTGTACACTGGCTGGCACTATTTACATTTGAAATACAAACCAGGCTCCCATGCCGTGATTCCGGTAAACTTTTTTTGTGTCATTTTAAGAGCATGTTTTGATCATCGCAATAATATCGTTCATCACAATTTCATTTCATTATGGTCTCATCCCTATAGGTGATGGACGCAAACGAGGGCGACAGCGACAGCGTTCAGATCGTCGAACTTCCCGAGGAGGAGGATGTGCTGGAACAACCCGACGATTCTTTCCCCAGCCCTCCACAGGAAGTGACATATAACCCTTTAACGCTTCAAGTCCTGTCAAAGATTTCAGAAGACAGCGGCGAAAACGGGAAAGACGGCAGTCACGACGAGCACCAGCACCAGCACCTCGTCTCCGATCTTGGCAAGAAGTTGCCGAAGGACTTCTGCGTCATCCAGGAGACCGTGAGCGAGAACGTCAGCACGGAACACGTGGACTTTAAGCTGGCGCGCAAACAGTGGCTGGAGATGGAGGAGCAGACCAAGAACCGGGTCGTCTTGCCCGCGACCAGACAGCCCATGATGCATGGAAGTCACAGTTTCATGTACACGCCTGTACGCAATGTGGAGAGACCTCACAGGTAGCGATTAAAGACTTAAACCCTCTAGTCTTAGAGAGCCGGACTTGAGCTGCAACTTTACTTTTTTCCCGTCTACATGAAATCTCCAAGCTCACAACGTGTCCTGTTGCAACACGTTGTGAGCTTATAGATCGGCTATTTTTGCCGAATGTTCCCCCCAGAACATTGGCTAAAACAATATTGATGGGCAATATGGATGTTGTATAGATATCTTGACACAAAACTACACATCTGTGTTGACTTATCCTGGTTTTTATCACTTAAGCTCTAATTTATAGTATATATTTAGTCAGTGGAGTATTTTTATACTTAATAAATTGCTGATCTACAACCTCACAATGCACCGCATAAAAAAATATTGTATCATCACAATACAATATAACGAAAAACATCACATGGATGCACCTGGGACGTATCATCAGTGTTGTAGCCTGGGGTCATAGGATGTTTCGGGTCTCGCAACATACACCCTCACCCAGGTGACCCAGCCAGGGTTGATCAAGCCCCGACTTACGTCCCAGTAGCTACCCACGGTCAGTCCTATAGGGCAAGACAGGGCCACTCAGTCCGCTTCTCCGGAAATACTCTGCCGGGACTCGGGGAGGCTCTGGCACGTGGCACAATATTATCGCCAAAATATTGATATCGAGATATTTGCTGGAAAATATTTGATATCTTTTCTATACTACAGGAAGGCCCACGAGCTGGAGAGCTTGACCCTGCTGGGAGACTATCCTCACACCCAGTTCAGCCCTTGCTCTGAGGATTCTGGCCTGGACGACTCCAGCTACAGGTCTCCTTACGATGACCCAGAGACTCCCATTGAGAAGGAGATCCGCATGGCGATGGAGAGAGAGGAGGACTTTAGGAGAGAGAGGGGGGGCCGAACCATCCCCAGATCCACCAGTACCCCACTCACACCGTCTTTTATCATAACATCCTCACCGGCCAAGGTCCCGCCCAACCACGAGGCGATCATCCAAGAGCCCGCCGATGATCAGTGGTGGGTACAGTAGCCTAGAAGTATTGTTACTTCAAAATAGTAATGACTTGAGTAGAAGGAAAGTAGTGATCCATAAATTACTTGAATAAGTGTAAGAAAGTATTTAGTTAAAAGGCTATTTAAGTATTGAGTTACTTCCTACGATCTGATTAATTGTTTAACCACTTAACCACACCCCAGCATCCGTATTCTGGAGAAAACGTTTGCAGAAAATAGCAGATCTACAAGCTCACATCGTGACGTGCTTGTAGATTTGCTATTGCTTTTTAATTTTATTTTAGAGATATTTAAAGTCGAGCGTCAATAGTATAGAGCCCTGAGGGACTCCGGTCAACACAGTATTTAAGTGGTTGTCAGACTGAAACTGTGTTTTGGCCGCCCATCTGAAATGACTTTGTGTCAGCTAGGGACCCTCATACAAGAATTATACTATTGTTAAAATGTTTCAAAAGTATTCATAATATTTCAATTATTAAATTATAGCTATTTTCAATGCTTGAGTGGTTAATTCAAATTCATAATGCATCCTTTCTAGAAATGTAGTGGAGTCAAAAGTACAACACAGAAGTTTTTTAAATGTAGTGGAGTGAAAGTCAAGTATCCAAAAAAAATACAAATGCTCAAGTAAAGTACACATACTCAAAAAAGGTACTTCAGTACAGTGCTAAAATAAATGTACTTTGTTACTGTCCACCACTGCCTCTAGCCTGATCCAACAAAATACTGACGTTGGCCTACAAAGCAACCAAAGGTATGGCACCCCCATACAGTATCTCCATAGCCTGATCCAACCCTTCAACCCCTCCCGCTCACTCAGATCGGCTAACACAGAGAAGCGCTGTCAGAACCTTCTCTAAAACATCCGGGACGATTCTTCTCCCCTCTGGCTCCCAAACTGTGGAACGAACTCCCCATTGCATTTAGAACTGCAGACTCACTCCCAATCTTCCGCCTTAATCTGAAGACTCACCTCTTCAGTCTCCACCTTAGCTCGTATAGCACTTTGCCGTAGCACCTGCCCTAGCCTTGATGACCTTGCAGGCTTATGCAAAGGCTAAAATGTAATTTAGATAGCATGTTATGTGGACAGATGCCAGATTAATTTGTAGACATGGCATCCTGTAGTGTGTATAGTTTCAATATACAGATTATTTATTTATTATACTGTTTAGACGGATGATAGGTTCTTGGTTTACCTATGATCCTAGATTATTTCTATGCATTTGATGTATTACCTTGTGTTTACCTTGATTACTGAGTGTCTGCTAAATGCCTGAATTGTAAATTTCAGCTTGAGAGACGGCAGTGTCGACGCGGCGGCTGGCGCTAACTCCAACCTCATCATCCTGGAAACCTCCCACCTGATAATCAGGAGCAGCTCTGAATACTGCCTCAACAAGGTACTCTGGTACCAGTGTTGATTTTGACAGCACATTTTGATTTAGTTTCATAGTCATAGTCTTTTGAATGAAATTCAATTTAGCTTTAGTCATATTTTAGTCATCTGAAATTTTTTAGTTTTAGTCTAGTTTTAGTTGGCTAAATATCAGAAGATTTTTGTCAATCTACAAGCAAAGTGTTGAGAAAGCATGCTTAGCACTTTAATGTGTCTAGCTTAATATATTTTTTCGTGTACAATTTGCGTGAGAGAAAGAGATTTTAGTGAGGGAAATCTTGAAAGATTTTAGAACAGATGCATAATTCCAGAGTTTTGCCTTTTTTATGGGCACTTTTTCTTCTTCAGTTACAGATATCGTGATGTGTCGTAGATGACATTTCTTGCGATACATCGATTATCGCAGATATCGTGATATCATTGTTATCGAGGGCCAAATCGCATCATGAGTTACTTGTATCGTCCCACCCCTAATTTACTGTACAATATTACTGTCCACCACTGTAACCAGGCGTGCGAGCAGCCCCAGGAGAAGATCTTCCTCAGCAACCCGTTCTTCAAGCTGCGCTCCAGAAGCACGCTGTCCCTGGTGGATGAGGAGATCAGGATGGCCAGAGAGAGAGAGGAGGAGCTGAGGAGAGAGAGAGGCTGTCTGAACACTAAAGACAGGTTCAACACCCCACACCACATGGAGGCCCTGGGATTCCACAGCCCAGGTAAGCTTGATTGACTGATTGATTGATTGATTGATTGATTGATTGATTGATTGATTGATTGATTGATGGATTGATGGATTGATGGATTGATGGATGGATGAATAATTTTGTACTCATTCTCTCAGATGATGTGCCAGTGAAATGCAAGTCATCTCCATCTTCACCCATGAAAACAGCGTTCAAGATGGACCGCTCTACTTTATCCTGTGAGCACAGGGTAAGACCATGCTATTATGTTATCCTTGTTGTCGGCCAAAAACCTTTTATCTCCATCTTTTTTTCCATAAATTAATTCCCTGCTTTATTGTCCAAGAGTGTCGAGCAAAAGTTGTGAAAATAGCAGATGTACAAGCTTGTCTCCTTCTTCTAGAGGTTCTTTCGGCTAACTCCTATCAGGGTCGCCACAGCGGATCTTCTGTTTCCATCTGGTTCTGTTTTCTGCGTCTTCCTCTGTGACTCCAGCCACCTGCTAGTGCAGCAGTTAAGCTCATTATATGGAAGGTATTGTGCATTTTAAGAAAGAAGCATGAAACTTTCAGCATATCATCTACATACCCCAAGGTTTGATTTCAGACGTGGAAGCACTTTCAGATTGACCTCTGGTGACCTTGAGTGGTCATTGACCTCAGAATTGCATTTTTGGCACTTTCTGCCCCATTTTTCTCCATTATAATAATATATGCTTGATAAAATGTCAGCTTTGTTCTAATAAATGAAAAATGAAACCTAATAGTCACTCTACAGAAATGGTGATTATTACTATTATGATAGTTCTGTTATGACATTGTTATAACATTAAAAACATCTAGGAGAGAGAGAGCAGCAGTAAAATAAAGAAAAACAAGAAAGAAAGTGCTAATGCATTCAAAGTGCAATATAGGTACAATGCTATTCAAAGGTGCTATTCATCTCATGTTGGTTTTGGTTTTGGGGGCAGTATGGTGAGCGTTCAAGGTTCTTATGGTTTGGGGAAGAAACTGTTGGACAGCATGCTGGTGCTTGACCCGATGCTCTTTTTTTTTTTTTTTTTTTTTACTTAAATTTTTATCCCACGATTTTGTAACCCTTATTTTTCACCCGGTGCCAATTTTCTAAGTGATCCTGGGCATTATACTGCCCTCACCAGCCCGATGCTCTTAAACCTCCTATCAGATGGCAGTAGTTCAAGGATATGGTGGGAGATAATATGGTACCATTTCTGTCAGAAACCTGTCTACGACTACCAGTGACATCGATGGGGAATCCAAGCTAATATAAACTGCAGGCTTTAAATTCCTGGAAAGTTTGCATGCTATAATAGAAGCCATTGTTCTCGCATTAATAAAGAAATAAATGAAAAAAATGAAAGGCAACTGTCCACAGCCCTCCTTTGAGACACAGAATGAGTAGATAAAAATGGTACCATAATGAGCATGAGTGAGTACACTTGGAACCATAATCTAACACTCAATGGTCTTTTTCACTCTCTTCATCTTCTCTCTCCTTATTCCCTTCAGCCTCCTCATCTTCGTTGTCTTCATCTTAGACCATGGCAAAATTCAGACTTCTGCTTCAGTAAGGTTATTGCTGCTCAAGTGGTCAGACATGAGGTCGTTAGGGATTAAGGGTCTTGCTTATGTACACCCGACATATTGTCAGGGCTGGGAATCGAACCTGGTACCTTCTGTTTCCCAGGTGGCCTCTCTACAGCTATGGCCCCCCCTTCTTCTTAATGGGTTGTAGTGGACCTCTCCTCCTTCACACTTACAAAGTCAGTCTTACAGAATGGTATCTGCAGTTTATTTCACTGCATGCCTTCAATGCTCTACAGCTGCAGCTGGAGCCATTGCCTGGGAGTAAACAGTGGGCATGACAGCCCCTCCTTTAGCAACCTCCCACCCGGATGTAGTGATGTCTCTTTCCTCTGCAGGTGGCTCGATCCGATCTGCAGCCTTCCACAACATGACCTGCAGATGAACATGCAGTATACTGTGTGCAGAATCATATTTGTCTGTCAATACAATGCGAAGAAGAACTCTGCACCGGTATCTTTTAGGTCACTGTGCGTGGCATCAAGTTCCCCAAGCACTGTATTGAGACTAGTCATGGTACTTTCTAGGAGTACTTTAAGCACATACCTTGCCCTTCTCACAGGGTAGGAGACAGTATCACATCCTAACAGGTTCTTGGAGGAGGACAACCACAAGCATCCGATAAGCACAGTGTATTTTGTCTAGGATTTACCATTGAGAATGAAGGCGATGCCACCGCAAGCAATGCTTTTATCCCAGAAATGTTCATCAATGTTCCACTGCAACCAGGGAATGACATCAGAGTGCCAGTGGGCATCATGCGGGGATCGATGATGGTAAATGGACTGCATTTAAATAGCACCTTACTAGTCTTCCTGACTCTTCAAAGCACTTTACAATGTACTTCACATTCACCTATACATTCACACACCAATGGTAGAGGAAACACAAATACAATACCCCTACCTGCTCATTGGGAGCAGGTAGGGGTTCAGTGTCTTGCTCAAAGACAGGAGGAGCCAGGGATGGAACCTGGAATCTTTGGATTCCAAGGCGGCCGCTCTACCTCATGAGCCACTGCCACCCCGCATGATGACAGACTTATATCGCACTTCCAGTCACTCAAATGGATTATACATGTCATGACGCTTGAGGTCCAGTGTGGGGTTCATACTTAATGGCAAAGCTTTTCAGTGATTTCTCAAGGTGTACAAGGGTTGTGAGCACAGGATCCAGGTGAGAAGGTGGAGAATCGATATGGACATGGATCCAGATAAATTGCTTTTTTTTTGGCAAGATTAATTTCTGGACATTCAAAAATAGACTTAGTCTCTAAGAGCACCTTTCTAAATTGACTACCAGCTAAAACAATACTTTTTCCTGGTCTTGGGCCTAATTATTACATACTTTATGCAAATTGTGCAAATGAGGAAAGGTTGCATGACCTCACCATGATAATAGATGAATTTCTGCACATCACAAACATGGGCTTTGACTCTTAAGTCACCTTTCTAAGTTAAAGGTAGGGTAAGTGATTTGCATTGGTTAAAATAAGTGTTAAATAGCTCTATATTCTGATAGTACTCATTGCTATAGTGTGTTTGTTCAGTATTAGGAGTCTCCTTGTCTCTCCACCTCTTTATTAAACAGATAAAATTTCCAATTTTATCCAACCAGGACCGAGAACTCAATCAGGATATAGATTAAACAAGTGAAATTGGAAGTGATGACACTAAGAAATGAGCAGACAAAATTGGAACTGGAACACTATACAAATTAAGCTTAAAAATGGGTACTTTTTCCTGATTGGCTGAGATTTTGACACCTACCGAAAAATGTATTTTCTGTTTATTAAAGAGCTGGAGAGACAGGGAGACATCTGTTACTGAAAAAACACTCTATAGCAATGATTACTATCAGAATATAGTATTTTAAACTTTTAACAAAATACTTTTTGTTTTAACCAAAAAATATCACTTACCCTACCTTTAACTGGACGCAAAATGTTAGCCGCAAAATGTTAGCTATTTCCAGGTAATTTGCTCATTAAGCGATAAATTTGCTGATTATGCTTATTACTCAAATTGCCCAATATGCAACTTTTAGGAATCAAGCTTAAACTCATCTGCTAAGCCTATATATGACATTTTAATCATAAAGGTTTACAGGAAACAACATTTCTGGTTTTAACATGGGTTTGACAGCCCAAAATGTGTACAGCCTCTGACAAGTCTCAGAGGTCAATTGAGAAATGCTTCCACGTCTGAAAACAGACTTCATGACATATAGAAACACTGTAGGAAGTTTCATGCTTCTTTCATAAAAAGCACAATACCTTCCATATATGAGCTTATCTTCTCACTAGAACCCTGAACGCTCACCATACTGCCCCCAAAACCAAAACCAACATGAGATGAATAGCACCTTTGAATAGCATTGTACCTATATTGCACTTTGAATGCATTAGCACTTTCTTTCTTGTTTTTCTTTATTTTACTGCTGCTCTCTCTCTCCTAGATGTTTTTAATGTTATAACAATGTCATAACAGAACTATCATAATAGTAATAATCACCATTTCTGTAGAGTGACTATTAGGTTTCATTTTTAATTTATTAGAACAAAACTGACATTTTAACAAGCATATATTATTATAATGGAGAAAAATGGGGAAAAAAGTGCCAAAAATGCAATTCTGAGGTCAATGACCACTCAAGGTCACCAGAGGTCAATCTGAAAGTGCTTCCACGTCTGAAATCAAACCTTGGGGTATGTAGATGATATGCTGAAAGTTTCATGCTTCTTTCCTAAAATGCACAATTGGTTTGCTTAACTGCTGCACTATGCATGTCCTCTCTCACCACATCCATAAACCTCCTATTTGGTCTTCCTCTTCTCCTCTTACCTGGCAGTTCCATCTTCAGCATCCTTCTCCCATGTCCAAACCATCTCAACCTTGTCTCTCTTGCTTTATCCCCAAACCTTCTAACCTTGGCTGACCCTTTAATGTAGCCATTTCTGATCATGTCCTTCCTTGTCACTCCTAATGAGAATCGTAGCATACTCAATTCTGCAACCTCCAGCTCTGTCTCCTGTCTTTTCGTCAGTGCCACCGTTTCCTAGCCGCAGGGGGCGAAGCACCAAATTCTGGGCCCTGGGGACAAAGATTCACTGTGGCCCCCCGTATGATTTTTTGCCTAGCCGTACAGCATGGCTGGTCTCACTACCGTCCTTTACATCTTCCCTCTCACTCTTGCTGGTACCCTTCTGTCACAAATAACTCCTGACAATTTCTTCTACAAGCTTGTAGATCTACTATTCATTCTATTTTTTAAACTTTTTGAAAATGAAAGTGGTTAAGTGTGTCTGTCGGTTTTATGTTGAACAAATGAAAAGTATTAACAAGATCTTGTGTCGATATACAAATTGCAGCTGTAGGGTGGAAAATCCAAAACTTGATCCAATGTAGTTATTATTTAGTCCACAAGCTCTTGTTAATACAGGTTATGTCATGCCCTATTTTGGGTATGACATGTGGTACAAAAATGTACAAAAATAGAGAAAATAGCCAATTTATAGGTTCACAATGTGTCACATCTTGACGCATTGTGAGCTCGTAGATTGCCATTTTCAATACATTTCTGCCACATTGTCGTACGGCAAAGTATAAAACAGGGCATTCATTTATGAAAAAATCAATGATCGATCAATCAATCAATCAATAATGAATTAATTAATTAAAGGTAGGGTAAGTGATATTTTTTGGTTAAAACAAAAAGTATTTTGTTAAAAGGTTAAAATACTATATTCTGATAGTAATCATTGCTATAGAGTGTTTGTTCAGTAACAGAGTAGGGTAGGTGTCAAAATCTCAGCCAATCAGGAGAAAGTACCAATTTTTAAGCTTAATTTGTATAGTGTTCCAGTTCCAATTTTGTCTGCTCATTTCTTAGTGTCATCACTTCCAATTTCACTTGTTTAATCTGTATCCTGATTGAGTTCTCTGTCCTGGTTGGATAAAATTGGAAATGAAACTGAAACTGAAACGAAAATGCATTTTCTGTTTAATAAAGAGGTGGAGAGACAAGGAGACTCCTAATACTGAACAAACACTCTATAGCAATGAGTACTATCAGAATATAGAGCTATTTAACACTTATTTTAACCAAAGCAAATCACTTACCCTACCTTTAATTGCTGCTGCTAGGTTGTTTTTGTCATATTGTCAAAATGACTTTTTTTCCTATCGATTAGTCACCCCATGGAGACTTGAATTCATGGATATCTTTTACATTTGTCACATTCCAATAATTTGATGACGACAGCGGTTCCGGTAGGAGACACAAAGAGTCTCCTTTGTGTCTCCTACCGGTCCGCTGGTCGTACAAGTATTGGTTTAGGAATGCGACAAAAACAAAAATATTTCCATGAATTCAAGTCTCCATGGGGTGACTAATCGATAGGAAAAAAATATTTTTTTGGGTGAACTATCCCTTCAAGGCCGCGACGCACTGAAAGTCTCACTGACGCAAGAGAAAAAATAAAGAGGTTACCTTTCTATTTCAAATGGTCTGTGCAACGTGTTTTTTAAACCTTATAAAGTCAATGCAAGCTTCCACACCAGTTTCGCGGAGCGAAAAAAGCGTCTTTTAATTATTCGGAACGAGTCCGAATTTTGCGTATATTCGCATATTCGCCGGTGTGTAACCGCCTTAAGAGCGTCAGCGGGTTTTGATGTGTTCAGTGAGGCTGCAGAAGTTGTAAACAATGCAGGCGTTTGGCTGTGGCTTAAGTTTATTTATTTTCAAGAAATGAATGAGTGTTTTCATTCCACCTTCAGTCCGTACTCCTGACGGAGGAGGAGGTGGACGTGGTGGAGGAGGAGGAAGAGGTGAAAGTGGTGGAGGAGTTGGAGGAGGAGGAGGAGGAGGAGGAGGAGGAGGAGGAGGAGTTGGAGTTTGTGATTTGAGCAGTGGTGGAAGAAGTACTCAGATTTTTTACTTAATTAAAGGTAGCAATACCACAATGTTGAAATACTCTGAGTAAAAGGCTTGTATTCAAAATGTTACTAAGGGTAAAAGTACAAAAGTATTTGTATCGAAAAGGTGCGTTCAGACATAGTAACTGATTTTGCTGCTCATAAACAATATAGTAATGTAGCAGGAATTATGTTCAATGAGCGGGTGGCTCTTAAAAGAGCTGTCTTGTGTTTTTCTAACCCCTGAGAGGGTACAAAATGTAACCAAATACGGGTCCATTTGTTTACACTCCCAGGGTTAAAGTAACAAAATTAACGCTGGAGGGGTGCCTGTGTACATTTATATTCGTTGTATGTGCTTGCAAACAAAACGAGTCCCTGAAATTGGTATTTGAGTGAACAAACTGTGTTCAATTTATTCCTGACTCCCAAGAGGTCCTGCTCAATCGTCTCGGGGCAGTAGACTATAGCTGCCGGCTGGGAAGGAGGAAAAACACACACCCGACCTCGGCCTGCGTTTTTGACACCTTATTTTCACACAAACAAAGTAGATTAAAACTTTGTTATTAGACTTTTGTGTTTCCATAGTATGTGTAGTGATTGATAGCATGAAGAGGCGATTAGTTGAACAGGCGAATGAACACTTTTGTCCCATCACAACACCCAGCCACCAAAGTGAAGCAATTCAAGCGATTAGAAAGATATGGTATCTTTCGGTCGGAACACACCCTTACAGTACCAAAGTAAAAGTACTCAATTTTTTTTGAAATTTACAAACATCTTGAAAATAGCAGATCTAAAAGCCACAATGCTTGCGAGCTTGTAGATTATTTTAAAATAGACAAGTACTGAAACTGACAAGACTGGCTTCATTGGTTAATGTATGTTTTGTAATAAGTAACTTGTAACTTAAGTTTTCAAACAATTGTAGTTGAGTAAAAAGTGCAATATAATATCACTAGCTTGTAAATAAAGTAGCCTCTGAGATGTAATGTAGTAGAAAATTTGAAATTGTACTTAATTAAAATACTCAAGTAAATGTACTTTTTTACTCTTGTCTTTCTCAGTTTCCAGAGGTCTACATCGGCGAGAGGCGTAAGAGTGCCCTGGCTTTGCGCTGGGAGGCGGGAGAGTTCGCCGGCGGCGACTGAATGGGAGGCGGGGCCAACTGAACGGGAGGCAGGGCCAGCAGATGGCAGTGAAAGCATCCGTCGTCACCTTCGCCGCGTGTTCGTTCCACTTTAGATGTTGCGTTGCAAATTGTTTGTTTACGTGTGTACGCGACATTACCTGGCTATCTGCTTCTGTGACGCGTAGGTTAAAAAAACAGCAAGACTGTGTTTGTGTCTACACTGGATTGAAATGAGGCACCTTATAGATGAGCAGGAACATTGAAACAAGCCTTTAAAGCTGCAATATCACTTTTTTTTAATGCAACAACCATGCAATAGACAACATTCAACCACTAGATGTCGCACTCCACATCACAACCCCTCTGTGGCATAAGGTCTCTTATTTCCCTGAGTCACATCTACAAGTGCAGCACTTGTGTTGCTTGCAACATTGTAACACTGTGGCATAAGGCTCTTATTTCCCTGAGTCACGTTAACAAGGAAGCACTTATGTGGTTAGCCCCATTGCAAAACTGTGGCATAAGGCTCTTATTTCCCTGAGTCACATTAACAAGGAGGCACTTATGTGGTTAGCCCCATTGCAACACTGTGGCATAAGGTTCCTTATTTCCCTGAGTCATGTCTACAAGGCAGCACGCATGCAGTTTGCACCATTTTAATGTTGAGCCTGCATGCATCTCTAAAGGGGAAAACGTACCTTTGCCAATAAGACACATGGATTATTGCGTCCTTCAGATTACAGACATAAGACATTTGCACCTCCGTCTACCTGCTCCTCTATATAATAGAGAAATAGTTGAGTAGGACACCTACTGGTTGAGTTATTGCATGAAACTAAAATCACAATTTATCCTCCACCGAACCAAACATTTGTTTGTGTGGGGGATCTGCATTCAAATCCTAGGTAGGACACAAAAGTTATGGATTGCACCTTTAAACTCAAAACATGTAGCCGAACAACTGGCGAACAGCCTCAGAACATTGCGATGGCTGCAGGTAATGGGAAAGATGTCAGTCTTTGGTGGAAACCTTGTATCTCCATATTTATTTTATTTATTTTTAATAGGTCAATCAATGCTATTGGTCACACTTTGTATCTTTGTGGGTCTAAAGATGTAGACCATAAAGCCCTATCTTATACTTGGGAATGAATGGTTTTGGACATATAAGGTTTCCACCCGACAGCGACAATATGTATTTACGTTAGGGTTTACGACAATCATCGGCCGATAACCTTAAAGCGGGTGAGTTTGCAAATATGCTCTGAGAGCATCAGAGCGAACTCGGAGTGCTCAATGGTAATTCAGAACTCTTTTAATATTTTTTAAATTAAACACAAATCTTCTCTTATTGTGGGTCCCTGTCACAAAATCTTTTCAGATCCGCAGCCAAAATAAATGACGATTTGGGGTTCCTTGACATGAAAATGTTCGAGAACCACTGCTCTAGACAGTATTCAACATACATCTACATGAAATAATCATGTTTATACATGGATTGAATTAATTGTTAAATATGAAAACGGCAACGTTTGTTAATGAGTATCTATTCTGACCGTTCGTAAATTAACTGATATCAAAGTGCTCTATGACGTCAACAGCAGAGCACTCTGAAATCAGAGCAGATTATCAGAGCGTATTTACGATTACACACTTAAATGTGTGAAAAATATCTATAAGGGAAATAGTCTTTGTTTTGCCTAGATGCCTGAATGTTAATGTACTGTCACGGTAATGTAAAGTCCAGTTTGATAAACTTTTTCTTGATATTTGACGTGTAAATCAGATTTTAAAAAGACGTATTTTAATGTTCTGTCTTGATAACGCAACTGCTATATTGCTATTATGTACCGTATGTACAGTATATTTATTGTATTTTCATACTGTGCTTTTATTTTGTTTCAAGAAATGCTGGAATTGGAGCTTGGACTTTAACTTTCCCGTAACTGGAAATGTTAGAATGGTAATTAACAGTGAAGAAATTATAATTATTTCAAAATGTGTCAAAATCTTTCACAAATAGCTGATGGACAAGTTTGCAACGTGTCGCATCTGCTGCTTTCAATTAGCCAAAGTATGAGATAGGGCTTAAGTGGTTAATGTAATGTTACAAGTAAAAGGTATATATGCTACCTTGGCCAGTATTCAAAATTATACTTGAGTAAAAGCACAAAAGTACCTAAAAGTAAAAGTACTTATTAGTATGTAGAATGTCCCGTTTCACAAGTTGTTTTAAAAAGTTTTCAAAACGTGTCAATACTGTATCTTTCAAAAATAGCTGATCTACGAGCTGATGTGACACGTTGTATAAGCTTGTAGATTGGCTATTTTTTTAAAAGATTAAGTGTAAAATAGGGCTTAAATCATTAATGTATGTTTTGTAATAATATGTTTACTAAGTAACTTGTAACTAAAGTTTTCAAACAATTGTAGTGCAGCAAGAAGTGCAATATAATATAAAAGTATAAAGTATTGAAAAATGGCTCAAGTAGAGTAATTGATTACCTCAGAATTGTATTTAATTACAGTACTTGAGTAAATGTACTTTCCACCACTGGTAGGAATGACTTTGAACAAACTTCAGGGATATATTCCCTATTCAAACCTAGCATTTGTGAACTTATTTTGCATATGGAAATTCAAACACTAATATTTCTGCTTTATAATATAAAGTGGTATTAGCCATAGACTTGACTCTTGTTTCAAAGGCACTTTTGTCCCCTTTAGTTCCCTTTAACGATACAAAAACGCACTAAAATGCACATGCACTGTGCCAGCTAGACGTTTTCACACGGGAAGCGACTGACATGCCTGTCTTTTCTTTTCAATGAGAGGCGAGGTTGGGGCTGTGTCATGTTCGTGCTTGTCTCACGCACATCCGCTGGCATTAAATACAAATTTAATCGGTTACTCTTTGTAGTGAAATAATAATCTAAATATGCAAAGTAACTAGTAAATAATGTTTTTCAAATAATTGTGGCTACAATTATTTGAAAACCACAAGGTCATGGGTTCGATCCCGGGCACCGCCAACTCAGCGTATGAGTAGCACGGCTTGGGTGCGTCAAGTCGTGCGGAAAGCACTGGGAGCTGATGGTAGGTGTGGCGCTACACCTCAGCAATCCATCTCCCAGGGGTCTAGCACATTGTAACGGGGTCAGACTCCCGCGTTATCGGCTGATACCGACAATAAGACACTCCCGAACCTACTGAGATGCAGCGGAGTAGAAGTATTACACTGTATTAAAAAATGATGTAAATGCTCAAGTAAAAGTACCGTAAGATGTACTTAAGTACAGTATTTGAGTTAATGTACTTTGCACCACTGGTCGCTCCCCATGTGAAAAGTTCTTTAGGCCTCAACAAGGGGCATTGGTATGGCTTTATAATTGTACATGTAAATTCTAACCAATGTTTGGTTTTCGTAGGTTTTTTTTTGTGAGTTGTCATTTACAAAATAAACGTTCCAGCTTGTCGGAACAGCGGCTTTGCACGGCATCAGCGTGACAACTCTTAACTCTTTGACATAATGTTCATCATGATGTTTTTGTAATGTAAACGCTTCCATTGCTTCAGTAGAAATGGCTAATGACCACATGCACTGACTTGCTTTGCTGATGTTCTAAAATAGAAAAAGTCCCCTGCTGTGAGAAAGGTCAACTCCCGAAAAACCAGGTGTTTCCCAGGGGAAATGTCCTGGCCCCGCCCCTTACATCCTGGGACCGCCCCTTATGTGCGGCCCTGCCCCTTACATCCTGGGATCGCCCCATGTGTCTGGCGGGGCGCCCTTTGGTCCTGCAGCACATAGTGTTATGTGCCTGATGTGTGTTCATGTCGGCTCAGACTGGCTTGTCTTGACAAGTTAAAGACCTTTAGTGAAATGAAAAATACTGTTTTCACACTTTAAGAGCATACCCGCGCTCATAATGAGGACATATCTATCATTAGATGCCAATCAATCAAAATTCCCTAAAGTCAAATTTTGCTAAACCATGGCCATACTGGTGAAACACCTGTTTGTTTTTTTTGGTGAGTCCTCACTTACTGATGTCTTTATGAAGATTCTTGCCATTGTTTTCTTCATGGCAGTGTTCAACGTAGGGTCGATTTTTGCCTTTGTTTTATTCATGTCATGAGTTCCAAGAGATTATTGCAACAATAAATAATGTATCTCAAAACATGTGGCTTTGGAAATTACTGACTGAACTTGAAACAACATGGATCCTTGAGGCATTAAAGCTAAACTATATTAAAAAAAAGGGGGGGGTAGTGAATTAAATGTCATTATGACCAATCTAATCTGTACTGGTTGACAAGTGGTACTGCCTGAAGGTCAAAATGTCTTCCCTGAGTGAGCAGGCAGGCCCTATAGAGCATCGCAGTTCCCGCCCACTTCCTGGTTTTTCGTGGTGCGGGAAGGAACAACTCAATGCATTTTTCCCATTGACATTTCCAAAAATATTTATATCTATTAATTTAAGCCTCGAATCAAGCCATCATGACATGACATGAATCATGACCATAAAACGTTTGATTCTGTGATTATTATTTTTTTAAACGGCAAAACAAAGGGTATTTATTAAATATAGTATATCATATAATTAAATATAAAATCACAGAAAAAAATGTTTTATGGTCATGATTCATGTCATGTCATGATGGCTTGATTCGAGGCTTAAATTAATAGATATAAATATTTTTGCAAATGACAATGGGAAAAATGCATTGAGTTTTTCCTTCCGGCACCAGGAAAAACCAGGAAGTGGTTTTCAGAAGTATTTTTATATTGTGGTATTGCTACTTTTACTTAAGTAAAATATCTGAGTACTTCTTCCACCACTGCCCTTAAGCCATACGACAAATATAATCTACAAGCTTGTGGGTGGGCTGTTTTTTAATCCAATGTGACAAATGTTTTGACAAAATGACAACTTTGCCCAAAATATGGATGCGGTTGGTGGATGTGGTTAACATCCGTTTTTTAAATGGTGATATTATCGAACATAAATATCATAACATATCAGACAGTCTACGGTCCAAGAATTGCAGATCTACAAGCTCGCCGTGCTATGAGCTCCCGGTTTGAATGGGTTAACAGTTAACACACAATTGGTTAAGAGACTAACAGGACACAGGTGGAGAACATGGGTAGGTGAGAACAAGGCATGGCCTTTCCTGGAACCACAGCTGCTGGGTCGAAAAATCAAATCAAATCAAATTCAGCATGCTGATTGAGAGCAGAGGTAATGAGGCAAGTCACTGCAGTGTCAAATTCATCCACCTTTCACTGAAAACACTTCTGTTCTGCTGGGTCCATTTTTGGCTGGTTTGTACTGTCACGGTGCGACTCAAGAGAAGTAGGACCCAAATGCAGGACAGACAGGCAGGAGCAGGGCAGGTCAAATGCACAAGGATTTATTCACAAAAACCCAGGAACACATGGAGAATAAATGTAGAACTGAACACAATCAACCACAGCACACAGCAACAACAGTTACAAACTAGCAGGTTACAGCAAGAACAGTGGGTTTAAATATACCCAGGGTTAACTGGACACAGGTGAACACAAATGGTAATTAACACACAATTGGCTAAGAGACTAACAGGACACAGGTGGGGGCATAACTAATCAAAGGGTAGGTGAGAACTAGCCTGGGATCAATACCATTTTCGGGTTTCTGATCCGGTCGGAGCGGAAATACATTTACAGGCGGCCAGAACCTACGTCCGGAACCTCCGGTGCCGCGCACTAAAATATGTTCAGTTTATTATAGGAACAGTGCGATGTCTACGTTGCTGTTGGGCAGAAACCTTGTATCTCCATATTT
>NC_137623.1:49886543-49896543 GCF_963280865.1 Gymnoscopelus braueri | reverse complement strand
GTACTCAAGTAAATGTATTTAGTTACTGTCCAACCCTCTCTCCGATAAACAGCATGTGACGCTGAGACTGAGTCATAATTCATTCTTAGACACACACACACACACACACACACACACACACACACACACACACACACACACACACACGAAGCAGAGAACATGCAGAGCAGAGAGGATTCTGGGATTGTTAGAGATGAGTCGATCGGCCAGACAGATGGGTGGACAGGTGGAACACACATACATACACACACACACACACACACACACACACACACACACACACACACACACACACACACACACACACACACACACACACACACACACACACACACACACACACACACACACACACACACACACACTCAGATGCCTGCCAGTGCCAGTGAGTGAGTCTATGCACAAGTCCCCTACATTCATAAAGGGCTGGTCGAAAAATAGCAGATCTACAAGCTCAAAGCGAAAGAAAAAAAAACAGTGTTCAATACCTGACTCCATCCTCCTCTGTAAATGAAAGGCAGAATGAACGCCACACAGGTCACACTCACAGCCAGCGCCATCAGCCCTCGATGCACCTAGAACAACAATTACAAGTTTTAACCCATTCAATCTGGGAACGCTTCTCTGTCATTTTAGATTTCTTTGGCTATTCAAAAATAGCAGATATACAAGCTCATAGCGCTGCACAGAGTGCTGCGGATTGAATGGGTTAAAGCTGTTTTTGTTACAATAAGTGTTAAATAGCTCTATATTGTGACAGTAATCTTTGCTATACTGTATAGAGTGTCTGTTCTTTAACAGGGGTCTCCCCGTCTCTCTTGCACAAAAAATACCAATTCTAAATCAGGAGAGAGAACTCAATACAGGATAAACAAGTGAAATTGGAAGTGATGACAGACACCAATCAGAACTGGAACACTATAACATTGAAGCTGATAAATGGACACTCTCTACTGATTGGATGAAATTGGCAACCCAACTGAACATTTATTTTCTTTTTTTTAAAGAGATGGAGAGACAGGGAGAGACCCCTGTTACTCGATAAAATATCACAACATCAAATTTCTCTTTTGGGTCTCGACTCAAGATAAAAGAGTTTGGGAACCACTGATCTAGGATTCTCCCAAAAATGGGGATCCAAAGACCTGGCATCCATCCGTCAGGCTCTCAGGAGATGAAAGCAGACGTCATTCTGACCTGGAACCAGGGCTTGTGTCCCATCAGTGTGGTGTGTGTCCACTGCTGTTTGTAATGTCGAGCCACCAGCACTCCTGTGCTGACCAGCACCATCCAAGCACACAGCATCAGCACCCCTATGAACACACACACATATATAGTCCATGGGCCACTAGGACATTTTTCTTGCAACTATGGGTGCTTGTTTTTTCTTGCAACTATGGGTGCTTGGATTGACATGCACAAGGACACTTTTTGCACCAAAGTTCTAGGCGGTTGGCCCCTTCGGTGTCACACCATAATAATAAAATGTTTAAGAATTCTGTGTACCACAGCAGGTCAAATTGCTCTCTCAAGGCTGCACGATGTCCGGAAGCACTTCGTTTGCGAGCAGTGGAGGCAAGACACCACAGGTGTCGATTAGTCTAATCGACACCTGTGGTGTCTCGTCTGTGGTGTCTCTAATTATTAGACTATTCTAAATATAGTGGAAAACACTATATTTATGATTTAAAAGTGTTCTGAAATTGCAAAGCTTGACGTCAAAGCAGAGCTGAGAAAGCTGGATTGTCCATGATGCAGCACAGAAATGTATTAGGTTGACAGAGAGAGCATAATATAAATACTAGAGACGGCATATAGTATTATATAAATCGCACGCACGTGCACGCACACACGCATGCACACTCGCATGCGCACACGCACGCGTGCACACACACACACACACACACACACACACACACACACACACACACACACACACACACACACACACACTTTCTCCAGTGTTCTGCAACGCACACTGGAAAAAGGTTAAGGTACCCATTGACCACTTATAGTGACTTACAATCACTCCAGAATGCTATTGAAGTCAAGATAACTACGTGTCATTGTGCTTTAAGTCGTGTTATCTTGTTTTACATGTTTGTGAACAAACCGTGCATTTTAATGAGCAGTGGTGAGTGGGAGCCGGACAGATCCCGTGGCGGTCCGGTGATCAGGGTTTGATCGGTGGAGATCAAAGGCTGGCGCTCGTGTCTGTGGATCAAACCTGTGGATGAAGACAGTCACACTATTCAACATCTTCGCTTTAGGGCAGAAACCTCTCCATATTTTAACTTTTTAAGTTTAAGTAAATTAATAGTTAATAGTTAATAATTAGTTAATTTAATTTAATTGTATGTATTTATTAATCAACGCCTTACTTCGTTATGCTACAGTGTCACAAAAAATCTGGATATTATTTTTTTTTCAGATTGGTATCAGTGGAACCAATATAGTATATTTTTATCTAATGGTATCGCTATGTAAACACATTTTTCAATGTTTTAAATCAAATAAATCCAAATGAGTTAGTTTTTACATTATCACATTGTAATTGTTTTAAAATTATCATTTAAATCTTAAGTGTTTTTCCAATTGTTTGGGGTCCACCTGCAGTAACCTCGCGGCCCACAGGTTGAGAATCACAGGTTTTATAAATACACCATCAGAGCCTCTCATATCAGCCAAAGCTGTCAGCTCATAACACATGCCATAATATTCAATAAACAACAGTGCAATGGTCGCTTCATACTGTCAAGTGGAAGGAAGGAAGCAATCATTCCACACTGTCAAAACAATAAGTCTTCCAGCACTCCCATGATACCAGAGGGAACTGTGTGTGTGTGTGTGTGTGTGTGTGTGTGTGTGTGTGTGTGTGTGTGTGTGTGTGTGTGTGTGTGTGTGTGTGTGTGTGTGTGTGTGTGTGTGTGTGTGTGTGTGTGTGTGAGTCACCACCACATACACATACTGAGATGCACGCATGCACACTCATGCGCGCGCGCACACACACACACACACACACACACACACACACACACACACACACACACACACACACACACACACACACACACACACACACACACACACACACACACACACACACACACACACACACACACACACACACACACACACACACACACACGTGTTCCCACTGACGCTGTGTGAGCTGTCACATTTAAAAACAACAACTGACACTTTGAGGCACATGCACAGTGCAGTCAGCCACCCAGCTGTGTTCAAAACTATCAGTAGTTCCCACAACCAGTGCTGGAAAGTAACAAGTACATTTACTCAAATGCTGTACTGTACTGTATTTTGAGGTACATTTATTTTACTTGAGTATTTTATACTACTCGACTACTCTTCTCTCTACTTTACTTTTTTAGTCCACTACAATTAATTGAAAACTTTAGTTAAAAGTTACTTTGTAGATTTCTTTTTACTAAACATACATTACGTCCCAAACTACTGCTTCTTCCACCACTGTCACAACCTGTGTCACACGACACAGAGACAGATTAACATGGCGGTGAATGTGGTGTGGAGTCACTCACTTGGAACTATAATAAAGAGGTGATTCATTCATTCTGTGGTTAAAATACACTCTGGGTTGTGGAGTCCTTGAATCCACTGTTTAAAGGGAAACACTCAAACTGTAACTCAGATCTCTGGTTATGGTGTGAGCTTGTAAATTTGTCTGTAAATTAGATGCTGTAATTAGTTGTTTGTAGGATAGATGCACTTGTAGATTTGCTATTCGTCGTACGAGAAGTATAGGGCTTAAGTGGTTAACATGTCTGAAAAGACAACCGTGTACGTGCGTGTACGTGCGTGTGCGCGCGTGCGTGTGTTTGCGTGCACGTGTGGAGGGGTCTCAGTTTTTATAAGATGTAAGAAGGCGGGGGCAAAGAATGACCACTCTATACAATGGAGTGGTCTGGATCAGTCTTGTTGCAGAGTCTTGCGGACATAATGCTCCAACATTTCACTATTTCTATCTGTATGAGTGAGACGAGACGATGCTGCAGCCATTCACACATGCACGCACGCACCCACTCACCATGGTGAGCTTTGCCGTAGGCCAGAAACAGGAAGTAGGTGTGGTTTAAGCGGAACCTGTTCTCTTGCTGGGGGATGAGGATGTTTCTTTGGAAACGACATTGGATGATGCCGTCGGACAGTCTCCAGGCCCGCCCCCACAGAAAGTCCTGAAAACACACAAACACAGCCCAGTTTTTCCCAGTTCAACCCAGTTTAACCCAGTTCAAGCTAGTTCAACCCAGTTCAGCCCAGTTTAACCCAATTTAACCCAATTTAACCCAGCTCAGTTCAACCCAGTTTAGCTCAGTTTATTCCAGTTCAACCCAGTTCAGCTCACTGTAGTAGTCGCTACTAGTACTACTACTAGCTGCAATTTTTCTTTTACACCTTATGTACATACCTGTACTTTTTTATGCTACAGTATTATTTAAATGTAAATATCTTTGTTCTTTCCTTTGATCTGTTTCTTTCCTATGTTTTCTCATTGCTCTCCCTTTCTCTACCCCCCACCCCCCAACCCCCCCCCCCTTCTAACTGTGTGTGCGTGTGTGTGTGTGTGTGTGTGTGTGTGTGTGTGTGTGTGTGTGTGTGTGTGTGTGTGTGTGTGTGTGTGTGTGTGTGTGTGTGTGTGTGTGTGTGTGTGTGTGTGTGTGTAGTGTGGTACCTCAGGTTCCAGTGCAGGGGTAGTGCGTCCAGTGATATATGCAGGACTGATGTGAACTGTGTCTCCGTCACTCACACACAGATACGCATCATCATTTCCCTGCAAATACACAAACACAACACCGCCAGAGTACACCGCTATTAAAAAAAGAAAACACATTTTGATATTGATAATATGTGCATTAATCACCAAATGAAATATGCTGTGTTTCTGGGCGTCCCTTGATTTTCTTAGAATTAAGGGACACCTGGCCAGATGTCCCTTATTTGAGTTTCAGGTAGTTGGCATTAACTCTGCCTACCATCCACTTGTCCAGGGACAGAGCGAAGGACACGTATCCGTCAGCGGGTCCGCTGAGCTCGAACGTCACGCTGGTACCCGCCGGCTCGTCATCGCTGCTGAACGACAGGAAGTAGCAGTAATGGTCGGAGCCCGGGTCACATCCTGCCGGGTCTCTGAGACAAGTCTTTCTGGTGCCACACCCCTCTGACGAGAACTGAGGAGGAGGAGGAGGAGGAGGAGGAGGAGGAGGAGGAGGATTAGGAGGAGTGCAACAGTTAAAAGAACGAATCGATTCAATCGATTCTAAAAAATAAGATTGATAATTTAATAAAATAATCGATTAGTAATGTCCTGATGTTCTGTTGTGATGTTCAGTCTGAACAGACGCGCACACGTGTGCTGTGCCGGCCTGTGCTGTGCCGGCCTGTGTGTGTGTGTGTGTGTGTGTGTGTGTGTGTGTGTGTGTGTGTGTGTGTGTGTGTGTGTGTGTGTGTGTGTGTGTGTGCGTGTGCGTGTGCGTGTGCGTGCGTGCGTGCAATGCGCACTGCGTAAGTCTTTAAGTGGCATATGTGTTGCACTGTGTCTCCTGTGTGTGTTTAATTAGTGTAATTGGTTGCATCTTTGTGTTGCAATAAGGTGCAGCTGTAGCCGTGCTCATACATACATACGGACGGACACACACACAAACACACACAGTCAAATGTTTGAGCGGCTGGCACCGCAAAAGAAAAAAGTAAAAAATGTAAAAAATAAATAAATAACCGGATATTATTGCCTTACAGCAGTGACCAGAGGGGTGGAGGAGGTAGGGTCTTCAGGGGTGGTGCTGGTGGTCACAGGGGGCGCCGTTGACCTGGTAGGGGCTCCTTTCAGAGAGACCACAGGGCCTGGATGCCTCACCCAGTACGTGTCATAGTTGTGGACCACCGTTACACTGCAAGTATATACAGATTAGATAGATGGATGGACAGACAGACAGACAGACAGACAGACAGACAGACAGACAGACAGACAGACAGACAGACAGACAGACAGACAGACAGACAGACAGACAGACAGACAGACAGACAGACAGACAGACAGACAGACAGACAGAGATGGATCAACTCTAAAACTTTAAAGATTGTAACACGTCGGCTGCATAATTGTAGATAACGATGTCATGAGAAAAGTCAGATAACGGCCGACATATTGGCCAGGCTCTAATAACTAATGTCTTCAAATAAAAATAGTGTACCGGTATAAAGAAAATGAAAGAAAATACTCACAAGAATTGCACTCTTTCGGGAGGGTTCTCTGCAGCCATCCAAACCGCTTGCACCCTGGTCTTTTTGGAACCGCTACGGTGACTAACTCCAGATGCCTTTAAAATGACAGGGTTTCAATTCAGAATGCCACAAAAACCTCCAAAACGACCTCTTTAAAATGACACAGAAAACAGATTTGTACAGTAATTTGTGGCTGTGACGAGGTGGAAACCCCACAGAAAGGGCTTTCAGTGAGGCTTCACAGCCATGGTGAGGTGCTTCAGTTTTGGTCGTGTGTGGAATGGACGTGTTTAGTGGTAAATGACACCATTCATTACTACAACACTTGCTGTATATTCTGTGTGAAGCACTACTGTCCTGCCATTTGACTTGTAAAGGAACAGTTCTGTTGTTTTTTTGGTTTTGGTTTTCATATCTCGGTTTGATGTTGAGAATTATCTGCCATGACATCTAGGGCCGGGGTGATATGACTTCAACTCAATATCTCAATAATTTCAAACTTTTGCGTCGATTAGGATTTGTTAATTATAAAAAATAAAAATGAAAATAACTGATCTACAAGCTGTGAGCTTCTGTGCATCTGTTTAGTCTGTGTGTGTGTGTGTGTCTGTCTACCCGTCTGTCTGTCTGTCTACATCAGATATCAGCTAGCCAGTATCAGATCACTTTCATCTATTTGATAAACCCTTTTCTGAGGTGTGTGATATTAAGCCAAATATAAAACAGTGAGCTCTGTGCGTGCGTGAGTGTGTGTGCGTGGGTGCGTGTGTTTATGTGTGTGTGTGTGTGTGTGTGTGTGTGTGTGTGTGTGTGTGTGTGTGTGTGTGTGTGTGTGTGTGTGTGTGTGTGTGTGTGTGTGTGTGTGTGTGTGTGTGTGTGTGTGTGTGTGTGTGTGTGCGTGTGTGTGTCCCCAGGGGGGGATGTGTACCTGTGTTTGGCCACACGTCAGCAGCTGGGTGGTGCTGGGGTCCACCAGGCTGAAGGAACCCAAGGCAGATGAACGACACCTGCCAGCCTTCACCGCAGGAGTACTACAACTCCCAGCATCCCTTGCCTCCATCAGGAAACCTTTGAAGTGTGCCGAGCCGGAGATGGATACCTGTAATGTCACTGGGTAGAGAGAGATGGAGACCTGTAATGTCACTGGGTAGAGAGAGTAAGAAAGTAAAGGTTGTTTTCTAGGTAACTTAATTGTTTTCGTCTGTAAATATCTTATATCTTCGCTGCCGGGCAGAAATCATCTCTATATTTCACCTTTTTATGTTTTTTTCATGAAGTATAACAGTGTCGCGCGAAAGTTGTGGAAATAGCAGATCTACCAGCTCACAACATTGTGAGTGGTAGATCGGCTATTTCTGTGTTCAGTCACTTCAAACCACTGTAGATTTAAACGTTTTTGTTATCATCATGTATAAGCACTTGGAATTGTAGGAGTTGAGGAGGCATTCAATTTTGTTTCACTTGGTTCCACAGATAAAATAGCAGATTTACAAGCTCACAACGCCTCGCTTTGAGCTTGTTTTTTTTTTTGTTTTTTTATTACTTTTGATGCAGTAATGCTCTTTTGCTTTTTTTAGGTATTAAAAAGGTCTTACTGGTCCCTAAATTGTCACTTCACTGTCATCTGGGGACCCCCCCCCAAATCATGTGGGGACCCCCCCCCCCCCCCGGGGGTCCCGACCCACAGGTTGAGAACCACTGAAATAGTAAACTAGTGTTACCGGTGATGTTGCCGTGTGGACTGAACGCGGTGCTGTCTACCAGGATGTCGTACGGAGGTGGGCCAACCTGTGGCTCGTAGCCATGTTGAGGAGTCATGTCTGCACACGCCTCGGACACCTCGCCGTCACTGTAACCCAGCGCTGGGTGATGTGCGTACACACTCAACACCACCAGAACACAACCTGGAAGGTACATGTTCACAACCTGAAAGAAAAGACATCACAGTCAGTGGTGGATGAAGTACTCAGATGTTTTATGTAAAGTGAGGGTTAGAGTGAGACAACAACGTTGCACATTAAAGGACAACTTCACCCATGTTCAACCTATCTTCATATAATTGGTCCTTACTTATGCTCATGATAAAATGGTAAAAAAAAAAAATATCTACTCGGTCTGTGTCTCAGTAGCCTCGGAAACCCAGGCTTTTTTTTTTGTTACAAAAGAAAAAAAGCCTGGGGGAGCCATGCAGGAACGATGGTCTTGGACCTTGTTATCTCCTAACCAATCAGAGTGCAGAGGGGCGTCGCTCTAAATTTGGTGACGTCAGCGTGCTCCGTGCACAGGCCGAGGGGGGGAGGGGAGGGGAGGCGGGGACATAGATTGGTGAAGCAATAGGAAGCCACGCACAAATCCGGGCGGCTGTGTTTGGGTCCGCCCTTCAAGACCATGGATTGAGCTCGTAGCCTCAGGCTAGTGTCTCAGAGGAGGGCAGTGGACACTTCAGAAACCCGCCTACCGGTGACATCATCGTTAGGCTTTTATTAACGCGAGAACAATTGCTTCCATTATAGCATGCTAACTTTCCAGGAATAGAAAGCCTACAGTTTGTATTAGCTTGGATTCCCCATCGATGCCGTCACTGGTAGGCGGCTTCTGAACTGTCCACGGCCCTCCTCTGAGACACAGACCGAGTAGACAGAAATGGTACCATACTATAATGAGCATTAGTGAGGACCAATTATATGAAGATAGTTTGAAAATGGGTGAAGTGGTCCTTTAAACGAAAAGAAGATAAACATTTGGGGAGCCCTGGCCCATAGTTTTAGAACCACTGATCTATACCACTCTTCTAATAAGATGAAATAACTGCCTGGCCTGGGTTCAAGGTTCAATGTTCAGGGTTCAAGGGGAGATACGTGCCACAGTTTCATGAAGTTTAACAGTTACTTGTCACACAGCTATACTAGGCCAGCAGGCAAGGCAGTACGACATCCTATCCAACACCAGGGTCTAATGTATTAACATACTCTACCATACAGATAGTTATGTTTTGTATTAACAAAACCGGGATGTTTTTAACATAATTTTTTTATTAAATAGTTAAACAGTGGACATCATCAAACATGAATATCAAATATGTCAATAGGAAATGCATGTGGAAAATTAGTGGAATGAGTGGAAAAAAAGTACCGTTCCAACTCGGGTCTGTTTATGTACAGAGGGTTAAGGGTCCCAGTCTAGGTTTTTCTAGTAGTCTAGGCCCGGGTCTGTAGGGTGGTGCTGTAGGCTCACTACAGTAGAACACTATCAGTCACCCACAGGTCCATTTTCAGTCCAGTGTTTTGATGAGATAAGAACCACAAGTACGTAGCTGGCTGTGGAAACTGCGTAGTGGCTCAGTAAACTAGGATCACAGGTAAACCAAGAACATCAGTCTAAAAACAATATGGCCATTCATTTTTATGGCCGGTGGGGATATGTTTTATCCCTGCTTCTACTAAATCACAAGATCACAAGCACTAGTGAGTGGCTGGTGATCTTCCTGGAAAAGTTTGTATTATTTATCTATTGTTTTTTGACGAGTGCTTACATTTACTTGCATTATCCCTGCTTTCTAGTCAGACTGAATTAAATTCATGCATTTCCCTGTGATATGTTTGATATTCATGTTTGAAAATATCCTTATTTGACTGGCTTCCCTATTTTGGGCAAATGTGTCGAAAATGTTACATTTTTGCAATTATTATTGTTATTATTATTATTATTATTATTGATAGCAAACTACAAGCTCACAGCA
>NC_137623.1:49839043-49884043 GCF_963280865.1 Gymnoscopelus braueri | reverse complement strand
TCAAGTTCAAGTTCAATTGTTGACTTTGTTGTTTAATTTTAACATGTTCAAAATAAAGCCATTCATTCATTCAAAGGGGCTTCATTAGTATGAGAAAGCATACGTTTACATTGCCAAAGCAGTAAGAAGCAGCAAGTAAGAACAATCAAAAGTGTACAGTATGCACAATTAAAGGGAACACAGTAATATATAAACAGAGGCTATGTCACATTGCACATTGGAAACCCTTTCTCCCCCCGCTCTCTTCCTCTCTTGCCCCCCCCCCCCCCCTCTCTCTCTCTCTCTCTCTCTCTCTCTCTCTCCATGGTGCGTAATGACGCATGGTGGTGGTCGGGTGGCGGGGTTAACCTCCCTGGTTGTGATGTGACCCATTCATTACCCCTCTCCTCTCTCTCTCTCTCTCACTCTCTCCCTCTCTCTCTCTCCCTCTCTATTTCCAGACTAGTGTCTGAGGGGTCGTGCGCGGCAGGTTTGGAATCCTGACAGCCGTGTGGCTCATCTCTCCGTGCATGTAAAGGGCAGCTTAAAAAAGCAACGCCAAAATGGTCCTCGGCGGCACACAGACACGGATACTGGTCCTCAACGATATGGAGCGCCTGGAGCGAACGCTGTTCCGCCTGGAACAAGGTACGGATCCATACAACCCAATTATATACCAACATGTACGACTGTATATAGAATACACGCAATGTATTGAATATCTGCCTTTTTACAGCTTGCCTTGTAGTAGCCTAGATATATATTCTTAGATATAGTAGTACACAGTACCGTTGCTGTTGGACAGAAACCTCTTATCTCCAAATTGAACTTTTTATGTTTTATGTTAATGATTTACTTTGTCACACTACAGTGTCGCACAAAAGTAGTGCAAATAGCCGATCTAAAAGCTCTAAACGCGTCTATTTTTCAATATGAATCCTGAAAAGTAACAGTTTTTGGACTTAACAAGGTTTCCACCCGACAGCGATAGATACATTACATGGACTGTAATGTATATAGAATACATGCAATGTATGGAATATCTGCCATTTTACAGCTTGCAGTAGCCTTCTACTTACTTCTACTACTGCTGCTACTAACTGTTACTACTAACTGCCCCTGTATGCAGTGTTGTCTTCTCATTGTATAGATCAGATTAACACTATTATAAGAGGCGCATTATAGAGCCAATTAGCATTATTATAAGAGGGACATTATTGTGAGAGGCACATCATTCTAAGGCTTTGTTCAGATTGCAGGCTAATCTGATGTTTAGGACTGACTGTCCACACTGTTATTAACAAGTGATCAGATCAGATTTGTGTGATCGGACATCGTTGACCGGTATAAATTGGTTGATGTGGTAAAAACTGTAAGGACACAGGCATGCTTGACTGCTGATCTACAAGCTCACAACGTGTCACGATGCGACAAAGTATAAACCAGGCTTCAATGATGAGTGTCAAAAAATCTGTTTCCACGTTGTTGTTTTTCTTTTTGCTGTTCAGACTTGATAAAACAAATGTGACTCTAATCTGGATAGGTCACACATCTGATTTGAGCTGCCACTCTGCCTAAGAGCTGGGCTCTCAATTACATAACCAAGTGCCCTGTCGGGACAGGATTATGCAATGGTGTGCCACCACTAGAGCGAATCACAGAGGCTGTCAACCTTTATGTTACATAGCGTTCATGCTCGCCTTGCTTGGTGTGAAATTCATCTTTAGTTGAAGCCTGATTTGTTCAATGTCTTTTAGGCTGTACTGCATGTTGCAGAATGTTGTGTTTAGTTATGAGTCTGCTTTGCCTCCTGTGTGTGAACAGTGGTCGCTTCAACTTTCAATCAGTGTACAGCAACTGTTATGCTGTGTTGTTCATATTAGCAGCGGCAGAAGCTACAAAATGCTCAAGCGTGGCATTGCTGTCAAGTCACACGCTGAAGTGTTGCTCAAGCCACACTGTGTAACTCAAAAGGATAGTGTAACTCAAAAGGATAGTGTAACAGAGTAACGGGTTAAACAGCAAGAAAGAGATACTCTTCCTTTTACGGAACAGAGCAGGAATTGTGTGGAGACGGAAATAGTGAAACAGAAACATTTGATGCTTCAGTGTGTCATTAGAGCGGGAATAAGTTGAAGCCAGTGTAGCTTCATGTTGCTGGCTTCCATTGAAAATGACTTGTAAACCTTTTGCCTTGTAGCTACTTGTGTGAAGTTACAAAGCATTATCATAATATTATGTAGCACATTAATGCAGAAAAAGACGAGTGGAACATAGCATAGACATGAAACAAGTGTTAAAGTGTTAACTTGTGTTATCCTGGAGAGTATGAAAATGCGGTTCTAGTGTGGTTAAACGCAAGTTTTGTCCATTTGGTTCCATTGCTACACACTCGGAGTTAAATGAACACTGAGGATTTTACAATGTATATTGGGGTCCCAATCCTATAAACAATCAATCATTTAGCTGGGGGTCCCCTGGAACCTCCTCAAGGACCCCTAAGTTAGTCAAGCGGTGGTTTAACTAATGGACCCACTAGTTCTTCAGGCTTTAGTCATTATCAGGATACTCTTTAAGCTGGCAGCATTATTAAATATTGATATTGATATGGAAAAAATATATGTTGTGATGAGTTTAGTTTTTTTGCCCAGCCCTACTTACCTCTCTCCCTCGGGAGAGTGATAACGGACATAAAACCTACTACCTGGATGAAATTGGTATCCTGACCGTAAAATGAGCTAAGAGCTAAAAAACACTCTATCTATAGCATTGAGGACTATCACAATAGACAGTACTGTAGTGTAGAACTTGAACTTTTCATCAAAATACCCTTTTTCTTTCACCAAAAATATCACTTACACTACCTTATTGCCTTGTCTTTAACTGTCAACCTGCATTTTACTCCCCCTGCAGGCTATGAGTTGCAGTTCCGTCTGGGTCCCACACTGCAGGGTAAACAGGTGCGTGTTCACACCAACTACCCTACTGAGGGAGAGAGGTTCGATCGCAACAAGTTCCGTCCTCTGGACTGGGTCAACACTGCCCCCAATGGCCGGGAGGACGACAGCGATAAGTTCTGCAAACTGGAGCTGCGGGTGGCTGGGTCATACCAGTACTACTTTGGAGCTGGGTAGGTGCTAGACTCACATCAATGTATGACTGTGTGACTGCTAGAGATGCAGCAGTTCTTGGTTTAATACGCCATCCCAGGAGAGGAGAGGAGAGGAGGCAGAGTCAGGTGCAGAACACCAGCTCAGTCTGCAGGTTTAGTGCTTGCAGGTTTTTACACTACAGAAAGTGTTCCAATAGGACACGGACATTAAAGACAGAAGCATTAGGAGTTGTCTTGTCACTTTCATGTTAACTCTCGCATCGAGGAGGCAATCAAAATATACCCACTGCACCATCACTGCTTTAATCTAATTTAAGATTTACAAGAAACCCTCTCTGACTATTCTGGATTGTATTACAACTTTGTGTGTGTGTGTGTGTGTGTGTGTGTGTGTGTGTGTGTGTGTGTGTGTGTGTGTGTGTGTGTGTGTGTGTGCGTGTGCGTGTGTGTGTGTGTGTGCGCGCGATCTACAGAGACAATGACAAGGCGGGCAGTGGGTACATAGTGGTGGACCCCGTATTGAGGGTGGGTGCAGACAACCACATCCTACCTCTGGACTGCATCACCATCCAGACATACCTGGCCAAATGTCTGGGACCTCTGGACCAATGGCCACAACGGCTCAGAGTCGCCAAGGAGGCTGGTGAGTAACTGAGTACATTTACTTAAGTACTCTACTTGAGTAGTCAAAATAAGAAGTCAGGTGTCTTTGAGATTGACAGCTGTCGTGGAGTCATTGTGATTTTATAGTCTATGAACAAATCTACAAGGTATCACACCTTGCATTGCGACGCAAGGATTGCTTTCAAATCTGTTCTTTTTGGGAGCCGATGCAGTCAGCAGTCTATGTAATGAAATGGATTGAAGTTGGAGGACTTCTGTTTTGTCTTCAGCAAATGATAATCCTCCTGATCAAAGTCAAACCTGTTGCTTCAATGTTGACATCTATCCGATGCCTTCAATAATGAATATGCTTGAAATGATCTGGTAAGCGCAAAGTTAACTGAGCTGAATATGAAACGATATGGCTTTCTGGAAATAGACGGACCCCGAGCCGACCCATAGACCTCCGTTGCAAACGCAGAATATTCACATAATATTCAGACCTTTATTGCTAAAACCAACTTGCAGTTTATTTCTGTGTGATAAGACATAACAACAAGAACAATACTGAAGTAACGTGAACGCGTGTTGCAAGATCAAAGAGTGTCTCGTAACTTTCATGGGTCTGGAGACTGAAGTTGCGCAAAATAATGTAACTTTAGTTTATACAGAGAATTATAATTTACAAAAACATTTAGGAGCGGCACTATCAAACCTTGTAGCGGCGGGTAACACTGACTCCCAAAATGAAACATACGTAGCAGTACTTGCAGGCATTCCAAGCACAGTGGGAGTGGGTTTCAACAATAAGAGGGACCATGGGGCCTTTGTTTGTTCATGTCACCATTTCAGACGGCCATAGTACAAGGGTCGCAGTCTGGGGAGTTGAACCCACAACCTTCCTTCCTGTGTACCTGTTGCTCTGATGAGAAATAAAACCACACAAGAAGAACACAGACCATATCTAAGACAGAGATATTTTGTCCCCCCCCTTTTTTTTTACTACAGTTATAAAATAGTGTAGATTAATATCTACTTAATCACTTAAACCTATACTCTTTGTTGTATGTCAAATAATGACAGGTCTTCAAGCTCACATGTATATAAGCTTCCGCTATTTCTGCAAAATGTTTGCGTGTTTTGCAGAATGTTAAGACATGACGCACTCACATGTGTGTGGGAGTGCGTGGGTACGTACTACGTAGGTGTGTGTGTGTGTGTGTGTGTGTGTGTGTGCTTTAGGCCCCTTGCCGTCACAGTTTCAAGGCAGTACTGTTTAGATACACTTGTGGTCACTGAACTGTTATGAAATATGAATACAGGGAACCCAGACACAGTAGCCTACTGTACTGTACAGTATGATGACTTTGCTTTGGTTGACGGCTAAACAATGCAAGCCTCACTGTTGATTAACTCAGAGACTATACAGGGTCCCCACGGTCATGAAATTCCTGGAAATATTTTGAAATTGAAAAAAAAATAATCCAGTACTGGAAAAGTTTGGGAATTGATCAAAGGTCCTGGAATTTATCAAGGGTCCTGGAAAAATATTTGGCTATGCATTGTTTTTGGCTATTGATTTTGTTAATACAAAACATTTTCATAAACATGTATAACATTACACGAAATATGTAACATAAGTAGTTTTTCGCCGAACGGGCTGTGTGATGGCATATATTATTTAAATAAAATAAGTCATACGGATGCCATAATGAGTCTTCCAGTGAGCTATGCCCTAATTTTGCATGAAATTTTGAATGAAATTGTACTATTCTATATTCTATGCTTTATTTTTGCTACACTGCCTATGGTTGGGCATTCTACATAGGAGTAAGAGACACATTATTGCGCTGAATGATTGTTATATAGGCCTGGAAATTGGGCTAAATATTCTGGAATTTTTTTTGATTTTTTTTGGAAATTCATTGCTAAAAATGTGTGGGGACCCTGACTATAAAATGGAACCAAATGGTCCAATTGGGCACATTCTACACTCTTAACTCCCAGCTGCATAAAATTTAAGGTATGCAAAATATGAAATTATAGGCTACTATACTATACTAGAAAGTTATTAAGATAGGATGTTTTTTAAACGGATGCTAGGTTCATTGTTTACCTGGTATCCTAAGTTTCAAATGTACAGAATGTTATTTAGATAGCATGATATTAAGACAGATGCATTTATGTGGTTATTTACCTTATTGACGAGAGTTCATGTTTACACTTGTAAATCACTCTGGATTAGAGCAGGGGTCTCCAACATTTTTCAGTACAAGGACCCTCCGGTGGCCCCCCTGTAGTAACTCTGAGGACCCCCTAGGGGTCCCGGACCCCCTGTTGAAGACCCCTAGATTAGAGCATCTGCTAAATGCCTAAATTGTCATTCTTGAGTCTTGAACCAAAATAAACTCATGATGCGCTCTCTTTCTCTCTGTCTCTCTGTCTCTCTCTGTCTGTCTGTCTGTCTGTCTGTCTGTCTGTCTGTCTGTCTGTCTGTCTGTCTGTCTGTCTGTCTGTCTGTCTGTCTGTCTGTCTGACTGTCTGACTGTCTGACTGTCTGTCTGTCTGTCTGTCTGTCTGTCTGTCTGTCTGTCTGTCTGTCTGTCTGTCTGTCTGTCTGTCTCTCTCTCTGTCTCTCTCTCTGTCTCTCTGTCTCTCTCTCTGTCTCTCTCTCCAGGCTACAACATGATCCATTTCACCCCTCTACAGAAGTTGGGTCACTCCAGGTCCTGCTACTCCCTGGCAGACCAGTTGGAGCTGAACCCAGACTTCTCCCCTGAAGGGAAGCACTGCTCCTGGATGGATGTAGGCAACCTGGTGGAGAAGCTGAAGAAGGACTGGGAGATGGTCTGCATCACTGACGTGGTCTACAACCACACCGGTAGGTACAGAATGTTATTTAGATTGCATGTTGTTTAGACCAGTGGTTGTTAACCTGTGGGCTGGGGACCATTTAGGAAAGCACTGGAGCAACTCAATACAGTTACTGTAGATGTCTTTTTTTTATTGAAGGTGCGAGTACTTAAAACAGACTAACGTGTCCGTGTTCATCAGCGTCCTGACAAACAGAGGTGAAGGTGGCATTTAAAGGACTGCCAAGAGGTAGGCAGTCCTTTAAATGTCAGTACAGTCAGTACTCAGGGCGTGACTTCATGTGGCGTGCCCCGGCAAGCCGCTATGGGCCAGAGAGAGTGCCAGCTCCTCGTAGCGATGAGAGTGCTGTCTGGGTTTGGCAAACTGCTGTTATTGCTGCTGTTATTGCATAAGTTAGCACTGTGGTTCTCAAAGTGAGGTCCGGAGATCCCCAGGGGTCCTTGATGCTAAATGACTTAATATAGCATCATTTTATACGGCCAATCGGCCATCGTACATTGTTTATTTTGATTATTGGCACCGGTCATTCCTTTGTATATTTCATTTATTTGTCTTTTTTATGTACAGAGCCTAAAGCCAGGTTAGGAGGAGCTGGTGGAAGTGACTTTGATGATAGTTTACTAAATGTTTGGTAAACAGTACGCACTGGTTGCCAGGGTTACACAGCATGGAAATAGAAGAGTGATGCATGTGCGACAGACAGGTGGCAGCACTGAGGCCATGTGTAAGTACCGTCTCTTCATTCAGACAAGCCAAGCCTCTGGAATGTGATACTTCCTCCTCTGTCACTCTGCTAATGTTTCAACTCTGTGAAAAAACATGTTTATACCACTTTGAACGCAGTGTCTCCCGAACTTTTTAGCTCGAGATCCAAAAGAGAAATTTGATGTTTCCAAGCGACCCAAATTAGTGATCATAGCAGATTGCTATTATCGACATGTTGTGAAGCTCACAACATGTCGCAACCTTGTAGATTAGCTATTTTCACTACTTCTTAAAAGTGTTTTTTTTATCGAATTTCTTTGATTTATTTAAGAAATTCTTTGAACAATGTTTATTTGTGTATTTTTATTTAAAAGAAAATGCTAATCTTTTTGTTTTTATGTAGGAAACAATGAGTCGCAAGTAAATATCCGTATTATTTTTGTCTGAACAGGGCCTTAGAGTCAGACTGCAGTTGGTCCGGCTGAGTCAACAAACAAACAAACAAAAATGAATCATAGTGCCAATAATGTATACACACAGAGTTGAAGTTGTGACTGTGTCGGAGTAGCATCAAAGCACCACTGTTGGCCTTTAGGCCAGATGATCCTCACTGCAGCAGCTGTCTGACTCCCTTTCCACTGCAGAATTTAAACACTGCTGCCTTTGAAGGTCATGTGGAGAGACAGAGAGAGAGAGACAGCGCACGTTGACGCCGAACTACTGTCATCAAACACATGACAGCTGCCGTTTGCAACTTTTGGGAGGTGTAGTAGTTACAGACTCTGTAGCATTCGAAGATTGTAGAAGAATCGTCTGGCATGAGAGACTAGCGAAGTATCCTCCACCTTGTTTTTAGTGGCACCCTGCCAACAACAGCGGTGTCGACCGTTATATGATCTTGATTAGGGCTGCAACTATCGATAATCCCTGAAATAGGGATTATTCATTGATTATTAAACAATTTGATAATTGTTTTATCAAATTGTCAACGATCAGTTATTTACTAATCGTGGTTGTTACCTCTGTGACTTCATGTGTTTTCCATCTACTAGGTTATTGTCTCAGTATTGTATGTTGTGTGGTGGTTAGAGCAATCGCCTTTCATGCGGAAGGTTGTGGGTTCGAACCATCCCCTGGGGTCGACGTCAGCAAGGGCATGCGGTCGCAACGGGTTCCTAGCGCCAAATCTAATGGGTTCAGATAGATCTGAGCCAAGTCTCCTGAGGAGGTGTGTCTGAAGCCTGTCCTGGACAGGGGTCTCTGGACGTAAAAATAGATGAATGTATTGCATGTCACAGTGTGTCACAGTATACACATGTTGAGATTGCATAATGACCCTCAGTCGTCCACTAGACCAGTGGAATACAGGAATTCTGGGTTCCTTTAGGCCAGTGGTTCTCAACCTGTGGGCCCGACATTTTGGGGGGGGGGGGGTCCCATGAAGACCTTTTTAATACCTAAAAGAAAGAAAATAAATTAAACTAAAAAAGAACATTACTGCATCAATAGTGATCAACAAACTATACTAAAAAAACTGGTCAAACATGGGCCAAATTGTCAAATAATATAAGAAAGGGAAAGATTGTGAAAATGGCAGATCCACAAGCACACAGGCGTTGTGAGTTTGTAGATCGGCTATTTTCCCAATATTTAACTGTGGAACAGAGTCAAACTAAATGTAATGCCTCAAATCAAATGTGATTATTTTGGGGGGTCCCCAGTTGAAATATGTTTGAGAACCTCTGCTTTAGGGCGTCTAAATCGACCCTTACAACTCTGACAGTATGCAAATGGTCCAAACAGACCTGTTCCATTTGTACGCTGTCACAGTTAAGGAGAGACCTTGAAATGTAAAGGTTTGAGAACCATTGCACTAGTGACTAGACTATCAGTGCCTCTGTGGGCTAAAGATAACCTCCAGTTAGTCTATATCACATAATGTAAACATCCCATAATACACATAATACACTTTCACCCTGGACTCCCTGTTTTGGGAATGGAATGGGGGGGGGGGGGGGGGGAATAAAGCTTATACCGGAGTTCTGTATTGTGAATGTGATAGTATTCTTGCTATAGAGTGTTTGTTCAGTAACCAGGGTCTCAATGTCTCAAAAATACACTTTCAGGTCAGGATGCCACATTTTATCCAAGCAGGAAAGAGAACTCCAATTCCAATTCACTTGTATGAGTCCTCTCTCCTGATTGGATGAAATTGGCAACCCACCTGAAAATGTATGTAGTGTTTATTAGGACCACAATGGAAACAAGTCACCAGGACTTTTGTTTGTGTTATCCTTTTAGCCTAAATGTTTTACCTCCGTGCTGTATAAATCTTTTGACTAGTAAAGTATTGACTCATGTCAATCAATCAGTCAAAGAGCTGGAGAGACAGGAAGACCCCTGTTATTGATCAAACACTCTATAGCAGTGTTCCCAATAGTGATGGGTCGCTCATGATCGATTCGTTCGAAAGAACTGGTTCATTGCCGTGAACAGGAACGAAATTGTTCACTTCCTGAAACTGTTACATTCACGCTTTCGTTAATGCCCCCGTCTCTTCACCCCTAATCTCTCAAGAACAGATTATGCACTGCGTTGGAATCTGTCGGGGAGGTTCGTCATAACGTGTGCGCATGGGCGTGCCTTCAGATCAGGAAGCAGGCCGCGCTTTACCCAATCAAATGTAGTGGGCGGGATTCACGTGTCCGTCGATCCTTCCCCCCTCGAAACAAACCGAAACTAATTTAACAATAGCGTCCGCGGAGCAGACAAAACCACGGAAAGATATTCACATTTTAACTTACTCTTTCATCATAGAAACAAGTGGGCTTATAACCAATACGATCCATGTTCTCTGGGAGAAGTGGTGTTAGTGTTCCGTGTAGAAATATTGTTAGTGGGAATGAAAACATAGTCGCACCAACCGGAAGTGATGCGCTGAAGGCATACAACAAACACCGGTTTCCTTGCGCTCTGGCGTTACGTTTTCTTCCGCCCAGAGCCAACAGACATAGAACAAACAGCAGAGGGCGCTGTTTTTCATTTTCAGTTGGCGATGGGTTCCCAGATTGCTTCACCCCATACACAGGACAGGAGGGCGGGCTGTACGCGCGACTAAATAATAACGCTCCCGCGATAGTGTTTTTCACTAGACAATAGCGCTACTGAACGGTGAACGAATCATTTGAATGGATCATTGCCGTGAACATGAAATGAAAGTTTTTTCCCACCACTAGTTCCCAAATGGAGCAAGCCCCTTCTTACAAACTGTGAGACCCTCCAGGTGTGCGTGCGTGCATGCGTGGATGTGGGTGTGTACACATGTACATGCACGCACTTCTGTTTTTAAGAAATGTGAACCAAGCCCTACATTTTCAAACACTTTTAGAAAATGTTCAAAAAGGAATTCAAACATTTTCAAAATAGCTCACAATGCATTGTGAGCTTGTAGATCAGATCTGCTATCTCAGCTATTGTTGAAATAGGGCTTAAGTACGGTTGTTAACCCTAGAAAGGCCCACAATCTATTTGAACACACGTTGGAACGCTGTCATGTATAAAGTGTCTTTCTGCACCGTCACCCTGTGTGTCATGTGTCCCTGTTGTGTCAGCGCTGGCTCCTTGGCAGGGTGACATTAAGGTGTGACAGCGTGACCAGAAGGTCACTGTCTGTCACACATTCCCCACCTGAAACACTATCTACACGCACGCACACACACACGCACACGCACACACACACACACACACACACACACACACACACACACACACACACACACACACACACACACACACCATGTGAAACACGATCTGCACTCAATGAGGACATCATCACATTCACTATAAAAGCCAGACTACAAGTCCTTCCCACCAGACTCAACCTTTCCATATGGTTTCCCACCACTCAAGTTCCTCATTGCCTGCACCACACCACAGAACAGATCACTGAAACACTGCCACACATCCTGAATGGCTGTTATGCATACAAAGGGATGTACATAGCACGCCATGATAGAATAGTGGAACTCATCGCAAAGGACATATCAAAAAATCATGCACCCTCAGTGAGAATGTACAAACATTCCCGTGTCATTTCATCCATGTTTCATCTCTGTGATAACCCAGACATATTTACATCTTTGACAGCTAATACACCAGATGTTGTTGTGGTTGATGAAGAGTCCAGAGAGGTGTTTGTATTAGAGATAGCCTGCACCTTTGACCCTAGCCTAGAGGAAGCCTTTATGACCAAGGTCATTAAATACCAACCACTTCTACATACCATCTCAGAGCTGGGCTATAGGTGCAGACTATTTGTTTTTATATTTGGCAGCCTAGGACATACCCACAGACTGGTTGTTAGAGGGTTCCAACAACTTGGGATGCCCAAAAAGGAGGCAAAAAGGCTGGCAAAGTATTGTTCTATTTCTGCTATAATTGGCAGCCGCCACATATGGCGGAGACGCTGTTACTTATACCCATAGAGTACTGAGTGACATGCTTATTGTATCATGAAGACGTATTCCATGATTTTGTGATGTAATCTTACTGCACCTTTAATATTTGTGTCCTTGTATACTCTCCTTTGTGTGGACATAAATAAATGGTTAAAATGTGTGTGTGTGTGTGTGTGTGTGTGTGTGTGTGTGTGTGTGTCTCACATGATATCTAATCTTTGCATGTTTTCCCACACAGATGACAGTCTAAATTAATAGCTCTGTAACACAATGCAGTGTTTCTCAAACGCCCTTGACCTCAGCAGCCCCCTCCCTGATCTCTGAATCCAAGTGCCCTTTTTTACCATTTTGATTCGAAAACTGCAGGAGAAAACCACAGCTATGATCATATGATGCTATGAATGAATGATGATAACCCACCTTTTGAAGAATATAACATTGCATAGAAGAAACGGAGCGAGTTGCAATTAGTGCCTCCTGAGTAGATTTGTTTTAAACTGTGGTCATAATATTTCATTAAGTCTTATGCCGTAGCTGAGTGTGTAGAGGTTGTCTGGTAATCATTGCTTCCCTACGTCTACGTGTCCCTGAGCAAGATACTTAAAGGGCAAGACCACTTTGGTAGACAATATAGAACATCACCAAACCCAGTACTGTTTTTTTTTAAATAAAAATCTTCAACTTCCTGTTGATTTTGCCATTTTTAATAAGTAGAAAACCTGGACTGGATCCGCGGATCTGGATCCAGATCTTCAAATAGTAAAATCAACAGGAAGTTGACATTTTTATTAAAAAAACAAACAGTACTGGGTTTGGTGATGCTCTATATTGTCTGAATCAGCTATGTTTGGGTTCATTTATGTGCTAAAAGAGTGACTTTGAGAGCTGTTTTACCGTACAATGTAAGTCAATGAGGAGCATATTTTGAAGTATCAATTTCTAATCAATGGAGCAAATATTTTTTATTTCTTGCCCACCTTTGGAGTTACATCATGGCAAGGTAACTACACAACCCAAACCTCTACCAAAGTGGTCTTGCCCTTTAACGCCTAACAGCTTCCCCCGAGTGCTGTTCATGACCATCTGAGCCCAGTCATCAGCTGGGTGAAGGTGAAACTGAAACTGAATTAACCCCATTCATTTTGTCCAAAAATGTGATGCATCAGTCAGATTTTTCAGATTCCACTCCGATTGGCTACGAATGGCTTTCAAAGAGGGGTAGTAAAAAAAAGAAGGAAAGAAAACACAAATCTGACATCCGATCTGCCCCAAATGTCAATCACACATCGAGGGGCCTCTGAACAACACAGACCCAAAAGCAGTTTCATTTCCACCCATGCGCCACAAATGCTACAAATGTCACTGTTTGTTGCTTGAACAAACATCTACCTTTCTGTGGTGTCCTCCCAGCGGCCAACAGTAAGTGGATTCGTCTGCATCCGGAGTGTGGCTACAACCTGGTGAATTCTCCCCATCTGAAACCAGCGTGGGTACTGGACAGAGCCCTGTGGCATCTCAGCTGCCAGGTGGCTGAGGGAAAATATGAAGAGAAGGGCCTGCCGGCACTCATCCGCACCGAACAACACATCAACGTGAGTCTACTTCATTTCACCTTGCATTGTTTGTTCAGTAAAGGGTCTCCCCATCTCTCCAGCTCTTTAGAAAAATCTGTCACAAGACCTATTAGTAGATGGACATCTGTGGTCATCTGGTCAACTTCAAAACTTTGTATCCCTATCCGAGTGGAGTAGATTTGGATTTTAAATAGTTCAAACCCCCAAAAATAGCGTTGAGATCACTTTGATATCCGATCTGTGACCATAGAATTTTCTCCGCAAATGTTATGTCAATAGGAAATATGTTTGATTAATCGAATCTGTAGGGATTACACATTTTTAACTCTTGGGCCCAGGCTTTGAGAGATGACACTTGAACTCATTACACTATTATGTGTAATATGTGATACCATTAGAAGTATTGAATTGCAGATGCACAATATCTCATTGCTTGAATGTTTGCAATAAATCTAAAATCTCTCTCTCTCTCTCTCTCTCTCTCTCTCTCTCTCTAGGCTCTGCGGGGGGTGATGTTGGAGGAGGTGTACCCTAAGCTTAAGTTGTGGGAGTTCTTTCAGGTGAATGTGGAGAAAGCTGTGGAGCACTTCAGAAAGATGCTGCAAGCAGGTGCAGTACACGCACACATGTGCGCAGCACTCCCACACACACACACACACACACACACACACACACACACACACACACGCTGAAAATGTGCCATATGATCCTCTGTGGGAAAGTTTAAGTATATTTTGATGTCAATACTTTTGTACATTTTGACACATACAGAAGTTTTACTTGTAACAGAGTATTTTAATATTGTTGTATTGCTACTTTTAAGTAAAAAGACAGAGTACTTCTTCCACCACTCATATTAAGCATCTTCATGAAACGATTGTGTGTGTGTGTGTGTGTGTGTGTGTGTGTGTGTGTGTGTGTGTGTGTGTGTGTGTGTGTGTGTGTGTGTGTGTGTGTGTGTGTGTGTGTGTGTGTGTGTGTGTGTGTGTGTGTGTGTGTGTGTGCCTGCATGCCTGCATGTGTGTGTGTTTTCATCCAGGTGGTGACGTTGTGAGGTCCAGTCCTCCTCGTCAAGATGGGGCGCCACAGCTGAAGATGGTCCAGGACCCTCAGTTCCGCCGTTTTGGAAACACTGTAGACATGACCTCTGCCCTGGAAACGTTTACACCACAAAGGTGAACCCTCTCTGTTCTCTGTACTACTGTAGTTGTAGTTCCATCAGGCAATTTGTAGTTCAGTGATACAGTACAAAATCCACTGCTTTAGGCGGGTGAAGGGGTACTTTGATTCAGAAATCAGGAAAATGGGTACTGAGGCCAGAAACGCTTGAGAACCACTGCAATAGAGTCTGAAATTCTCACTAACTGCATTTTGTGTGTGTGTGCGTGTGCGTGTGCGCGTGCACGTGCCTGTGTGTGTGTGCGTGTGCGTGTGTGTGTGTGTGTGTGTGTATGCGCGTGCGTGCGTGCGTGCGCGTGCGTGCGTGCGCAACAGTCCATTAGAAATTCAGGGGTGCTGCAATCGGTTCAAGAAGACACTGGAAGAGTTGAATGCAGAGCGCCACAAAGAGATGAACTACCATGCTGAAAAGGTACGTGTGTGTGTGTGTGTGTGTGTGTGTGTGTGTGTGTGTGTGTGTGTGTGTGGGGGTGTGTGTGTGTGTGTGTGTGTGTGTGTGTGTGTGTGTGTGTGTGTGTGTGTATGAATGTACACCGCTGTGCTTAATATTATCCAAAGTTTTAATTTGTTGACACAAGACCAGTTTATTTGTAAAGCACATTTCAATTAGCCCCGTAAACCACCCCTCCCCCGGAAATCCCCCGCATTTTACGAGGTTACATTTCAATAACAAGGCATTTCAAAAGTGCTTTACATAAAACATGAAGCATGAAGACATTAAGACACTGAGTTAATAAACACATTATAAAAGGACAGTAGTATTTCAAACCATTCAATGCTTCATAAACCAAACAGTAGTATTTTATTGAATGAGTGAATATCCTAACCTTTCTTCCCCCCTCATCTCAGGCCATCAGCTGCATTGTGGGAACTGTAGTTTATGAGCGCACCGCAGAGCACGGGCCTAAGCTAGGAGCTGTCACAAAGGAGAACCCTCTAGTCACAAGGTACATGCAGCACGCTCTTCTAAAGGCTGATTTATACTTAGTTGTACGCCAATGTCACGCACCAAAAATACATGTTGTTGATATGAGTAGGTCTGTCACAATTATTGCATACTGTAATTGCCTGTTAGCAGCTATTTTAGATACTCACAGTTATTATTTTTATAACAGTTGAACTTCCAGTGTTTAAAATTCTGTTGCTTTGATTTTAAAGGTCCTGTAATATATATTTTTTGGTTAAATCAAAGTCTATTGTTAAAAAGTTTAAACTATATTGTGATAGTAATAATTGCTATTGAGTGTTTGTTCATATTAACAAGGGTGTCCCTGTCTCTCCAGCTCTTTAGTAAACAGAAAATACATTTTCAAATACATTAGTGTCATCCCTTCCAATATCACTTGTTTATCCTGCTTCCTGTATGAGTTCTCTCTCCTGATTAGATGAAATTGCTATCCTGACATAACATTTTATTTAGTATTTACTAAAAAGCTTGAGAGACATTGAGACCCCTGTTATAAACACTATAGCACAAGCAATTGATTACTTATTTATTTTTAACCAAAACATATCACTTACTGCACTTTAACAAAGCAGTATGGATGTAATGATGATTTATTGTCCCTGCAGGTATTTCACCTTCCCCTTCGATGAGATGACCTTTGACCAGGAAATGCCTCTGATTGGCCAGGCTGACAAGGCGTGTCACTTCCTGGCCCACAACGGCTGGGTGATGGGAGACGACCCGCTCCGAAACTTTGCCGAACCAGGTGACCCCACACTGGAGAATATTACTCTTGAGAGGGTACAAATAGAACCAAATGGACCCACAAGGGCTCACTATAGGGATGTGAATATACACACTGTATATCGGTATCGGCCGACATTCGCCTCGTTGACTGCCATCAGCATCTACAAATAAGTTGACATTCATAGATGGCAGTAGCCAATAATTATCTATTGTTGTGACACATCCATTTTGCAATGGATATGATGGTGTGTTGGCTTTTATTGGGTTATTTTTAATAATTACTATATTTGTTTCCCTGGCACAAAAGGAGGAACGAAAACAAAATAAAACAAATTATGATTTTAAACATCGGTATTGGTATCGGCGTAGAATCTCCATATCAGTGCATCCCTGGTTCATTTGGTTAGATAAATGTTGGATTTTACAGTGGGGATAAATGTGCTAAAACACTGTTGTCTTGATTGATATTGAAGGAGCATAGATGCACCAGTAGGTGGTCTTTGCAACTGAGGCAAAAACTACTACTGAATTAACTCCTCTCCTCTCCTCTCCTCTCCTCTCCTCTCCTCTCCTCTCCTCTCCTCTCCTCTCCTCTCCTCTCCTCTCCTCTCCTCTCCTCTCCTCTCCTCTCCTCTCAGGGTCTCATGTGTATCTTCGTAGAGAGTTAATATGTTGGGGTGACAGTGTGAAGCTGCGTTACGGTGACAAACCAGAGGACTGTCCCTACCTGTGGGCTCACATGAAGAAATACACAGAGATCACCGCCAAGCACTTTGCAGGCGTCCGATTGGACAACTGTCACTCCACCCCTCTGCACGTGGCCGAGGTACGCTACCGTCAGCATCCAATCAGGGGCTTTGATTTTTAAAAGAAAGCTAAAAAAACAAAGAAACAAAGACTGGGTTAAAAACGGGGCCCTATTTTTTGTGGTTTTGGAAATGAATGGTTGGTAGAGCTGAAAGATCAACCGAACATGTATCGACCACAATGGAAACCAGCCCTCGGGGGTTTTTGTGTTATTCTTTTAGCATAACCTTAGAAATTATTGGACGTTTTGACTGCGTTGTGTTAGTGATAAACACTGGTGGAAGAAATAACCCCTTTTTTTTCTTTTTTTTACTTAAAACCGCACTGTAACTTTCATGTTGTACCGGGGAATCAAGCCCGGATCCCCCATGTGCTGAAATGTTTACCATTGAGCTAATCTCTCAAGACAGATTCTGCTATCTTTTAGTTTTTTGTCAGAATGGGTTCCCAGATTGCCATTGAGCTAATAGAGTCTGTGAACATTTATTTTGACATTCAGGCAGTAGCACTTATCAACCAGTCCTACCAGACCCCACTGGATCTAAATGTTTCAATAGAAGAGCAGGGAGACCAAATACAACCACCACAGTTGTTAGTTATATTGTATTACTCTACAGATTGGTAAAAAAAAATACATGTATTCACTAAAACAAGTTACATAGGGGAGCATTAAATGAACACAGGATTTTGCTGTGCAATAAGGCAAACATTCCTTGAAAGTACAAGTACATTAGTCCTTTCAAACCAACACCCACACGCTGGCCTTGAGAAGTCCATCGTTCAGATAGAAGCTCTCAGTGAATCAAGTTTGTGTGTGTGTGCGTGCGTGTGTGTGTGTGTGTGTGTGTGTGTGTGTGTGTGTGTGTGTGTGTGTGTGTGTGTGTGTGTGTGTGTGTATTCGTGCGTGCGACATGCGTGTGTGCGACGTGCGTGTGTGCGTGTGTGTATAGGCGATGCTAGCGGCAGCCAGGGTGGTCAGGCCCAACCTGTACGTGATCGCGGAGCTGTTCACGGGTAGCGAGCTCGTTGACAATGTTTTCGTAAACCGGCTGGGCATCACCAGTCTAGTGCGAGGTAACCCCCCCCCCCCCCCCGCCCGCCATTCCGTAATGACGTGGCGTTGGCGATGACGTGGCACGCTGTGTGGCTTAGGAGACGATGCATGAGTTAGACGACCCGCAACTCTGAACATGGTTTTATGTGTGCAGCTTTGTACCTATGGGATTAACCATGTAAACAAGTACAGCTAGTAACAAGTACAGCTAGTAACTAAGTAGTAGTAACTAAATAACTAAGTATAACTAGTAACCGAGTAACTAAGGCTTAAGCACAAGTAGCAATTAAGTACAACTAGTAACTACGTATACAAGTAACTAAGTACACCTAGTAACTGAGTAACTAAGAAGTAACTAAATACAACTATTAGCTAAGTACTGAGCATAACTAAGCATACAAGTAACTAAGCAGTAACTAAGTACAACTAGTAACTAAGCATACAAGTAACTAAGCAGTAACTAAGTACAACTAGTAACTAAGCATACAAGTAACTAAGCAGTAACTAAGTACAACTAGTAACTAAGCATACAAGTAAGTAAGCAGTAACTAGTAACTAAGCGTACAAGTAACTAAGTAGTAACTAAGTAGAACTAGTAACTAAGCATACAAGTAACTAAGCAGTAACTAGTAACTAAGCATACAAGTAACTAAGTAGTAACTAAGTACAACTAGTAACTAAGCATACAAGTAACTAAGCAGTAACTAGTAACTAAGCATACAAGTAACTAAGTAGTAACTAAGTACAACTAGTAACTAAGCATACAAGTAACTAAGCAGTAACTAGTAACTAAGCATACAAGTAACTAAGTAGTAACTAGTAACTAAGCATACAAGTAACTAAGCAGTTACTAGTAACTAAGCATACAAGTAACTAAGCAGTAACTAGTAACTAAGCATACAAGTAACTGAGTAGTAACTAAGTAACCAAGCCGTTATTCAACTTTTTGAACTTGACCACTTAAACCCTGTACACTTAGTTAACCAGGGTCACCCAGGGCTCTGCACTAGGTCCCCTCCTTTTCTCCTCTACACCAAATGTCTTCGGTGAAGCAGATGGAAGCTGTTTTGGTGATCGCCCTAGAATAGAGTAAGGTTGATGTGGTTTATCCCATATTATGCATCCGTTGAATGTGTATGACACTGAATATCTCTTCTCTCTCTCTCTCTCTCTCTCTCTCTCTCTCTCTCTCTCTCTCTCTCTCTCTCTCTCTCTCTTTGCCCTTGTCTTGTGTACCCATTTCTTTTATGAATGAACTCTCACCAAACTTTACTTTTTTTCCTGACAAACAATCTACATTCATTTAAACTACCTGTGGCCCCCTTGTAACGGCTAATTTCTTTAACCTCAAATCTGTGGTTGGTCCTGGTACTCCTTCACACCTCCTTCTCTCTCTCTCTCTCTCTCTCTCTCTCTCTCTCTCTCTCTCTCTCTCTCTCTCTCTCTCTCTCTCTCTCTCTCTCTCTCTCTCTCTCTCTCTCTCTCTCTCTCTCTCTCTCTGCATGTCTCCCTGCATCTTGTGCTGTTCTTTCTGCACCCCCTGCATTGCCTCGTCTCTCCTCCTCTCCTCCCCTCCCTGGCTGTGTGTGTGTACTGCCCCCTGGCTGCATGGTGTGTGTAGTACATGCTGGAGCAGGCTCGTGTGGTCAGGCCTGACCTGTATGTTGTCGCTGAGCTGTTCACGGGCAGTGAGGAGCTGGACAATGTGTTTGTCACCAGACTGGCCATTACCTCACTCATCAGAGGTAAGAGGACAGAGAGAGAGAGAGAGAGAGACAAGTAACTAAGTACGATTACTCAAGTACTGTACTTAAAGTTTCAGGTATTTTTACTTTACTGTGTTCATCTTTCAATACCGTAGAGGTCTGCTCTACTACATCTCAGTGGCAAACATTGCACTTTTTACTCTGCTACAATTATTTGACAGTTTTAGTTACAAGCTACTTTGTAGAATTAGATTACTATTACAAAACATACATTAACCATTTAAGCTCTATTTTATGCTTCATTAGGATCATGTGATCAAACAGAGCAGTAGAAATCGCTGCCACTGCCAGTGTGAATTCAGTGTTAGACTCTTCTGTAACTCTGTCTGTCTGTCTGTCTGTCTGTCTGTCTCTCTGTCTGTCTGTCTGTCTCTCCATCCACCCAGAGGCTATGAGTGCAGGGGACAGCCATGAGGAGGGCAGGTTGGTGTATCGGTTTGGAGGCGAGCCGGTGGGATCGTTCGTCCAGCCCAGCCTGCGTCCGCTGGTCCCCTCCATCGCCCACGCCATGTTCCTGGACGTCACCCATGACAACGAGTGTCCCATAACGGTAGCTGCACTGTCCCCTCTGTCACCACCATGACAATCAGTACAAATAATAATAATACATTTTATTTGTATTGCACTTTTCCTTCACAGGGAATCCCTGAGTGCTACATGGTAAAAAACACTTTAGCAATCATAGAAGGTTAAAAAGCAGGGCTTTAAAAAAAATGTGGTTAAACAACAAATGCATGCCAAAATAAAAACATTTTCAGGCCTATTCTAAAAGGGTCCAGTGTGTCCCCTCTGTCACCATGACAACCAGTGTCCCATACAGGTACTGTAGCTGCACTGTCCCCCTCTGATAGGACAGTGGTTCTCAAAGTGGGGTCCAAGGACCCTAGGGTGCCTTGAGGGGGTTCCAGGCGGTCCCCAGGATTTTTATAGCCAATCTATTTTTCTATAATCTATTTTTAGCTATTTTCAATCAATCTTTCAAATAGTATGTTTTTGAAAGATTTTAACAACACAAATCTTGCATGGGGGTCCCTGCCATACAATGTTTTCTGATGGGGGGCCCGCGGCCAAATACACATTAATTTGGTGGTCCCTGATATGAAAAGACCACTGGTTTAAACTTTTGTTGCAGGTTCGCTCTGTGTTCGACGCTCTGCCCAGCTCTGCTATCGTCTCTATGGCCTGCTGTGCTACAGGCAGCACTAGAGGATACGACGAGCTGATCCCTCATCAGGTAACACAAGAAAATAACACAAAGACAACACAACTATGTAAAGCTGGACTCACACTAGAACAGTGGTGGAAAAAGTAATTTCTTTACTTAAGTAAAAGTAGCAATACTGCAATGTAGAAACACTCTGTTACAAGTTAAAGTCCGGTAATCAAACTCGAGTAAAAGTGCAAAATTATTGGCATCAAAATATACTTAAAGTACCAAAAGTAAAAGTACTCACTATGCAGAATCATATGTATAAAATGTATTAAAATCTTTTGAAAATAGCAGATCTACAAGCTCACAACACGTCGCATCGCAACGCATTGTGAGCTTGTAGATCGGCTATCTTCAAATAGCCAAAGTTTAAATAGGGCTTAAGTGGTTAATTACTACAAAGTAACTGAAGTTTTCGAATAATTGTAGTGGCGTAAAAGGTACAATATTTGTCTCTGAGATATAGTGGGGTACAATTAAAAGTATTAAAACATTTAAATCCTCCAGTAAAGTAAAAATGCCTCAAAATGTTACTTAAATACAGTACTTGAGTAAATGTACTTAGTTACTTTACACCACCACTGCACTAGAAGATCTTTTTAAAATCCCTCTCTATCGCTCAGATCTCGGTAGTGAGTGAGGAGCGTATGTATCCATGTTGGAACCCGGAGGCCAAGCCCAGCAGCCCAGGAGAGGTGAGCCTGCAGACGGGCATCATTGCTGCTAAACTGGCCCTCAACAAGCTGCACCAGGAGCTGGCTGTCAACAGCTTCACACAGGTGAGACGTCCTTCAAAACCAAGTTGTTTTCAAAAGTTTATATTTTCATTTATATATTTTACCTATATATATATACTGTAAGTATTGCGGTCGCTGTACCGTTTGTGACGATATCAAAGAGAGCTAAGCCAGAAAGTAAAGCTCTAGAATCTAGAGCTTTACTTTATATCTAGAGTCTAGATCAGGGGTTCTCAAACTTTTTTATACCACGACCCCATTTGAGGGATTTCCTTTGGCGACCCCACACAAAAATCTTCTCTTTTTGGTTGCCAATGCGCGACCCCAACGGCACCCTCCCACGACCCCACTTTGGGTCGCGACCCATAGTTTGAGAACCGCTGGTCTAGATATACCGAGCTATCTTAGTTCCTACTCTCACCTATGGTCGTGTGTGTGTGTGTGTGTGTGTGTCAGGTGTATGTGGACCAGGTTGACGAGGACATTGTGGCCGTCACCAGACACTGTCCCAGCAGCCACCAGTCTGTGGTGGCTGTGTGTCGCACCGCCTTCAAAGACCCCAAAACACACACTTATAGAGACAATGTGCCCCCTATGTTTATACCAGGTAATATATGCAAGCACGCCACGCACACACACACACGCACGCACACGCGCACACACACACACACACACACACACACACACACACACACACTCACTCACTCACTCACTCACTCACACACACACACACACACACACACACACACACACACACACACACACACACACACACACACACACACACACACACACACACACACACACACACACACACACACACACACACACACACACACACACACACACACACACACACACACACACACACACACACACACACACACTTTTAGGACAGTGATTTTAGGAATGCCATTTTTAACCACAAACCTAGTCCAAAAATAGAGAAACGTGTGTGTGTGTGTGTGTGTGCGCGCGTGTGTGTGTGTGCTATGTTTCTAGGTAAGATAGAGGAGGTGGTGTTGGAAGCTCGTATGGTCGAGCGGAGCGTTGATCCCTACATGAAGGACGAGAAGAACATCAACGGCCTGCCTCAATACACTGTGGAGATCACTGAACACATCCAGGTACACACACACACACACACACACACACACACACACACACACACACACACACACACACACACACACACACACACACACACACACACTCATGCACTTAGATTTTGATTATTATTACATAACATACATTAACCACTTAAGCCCTATTTTTATAGTTTGTTTATTTATTTAAAATAAAAGGGGGTTGTATCCAACCACGTCACGTCACGTCTCAGTGCTGTGATGTCATTGTGATGTCATTGTGTTTACAGTTGAAGGACAGTCACATGGTGAAGCGTGTTGACGTCACGTCTCAGGGCTCCAGTGAGTTTGTCCAGGAGATTGTATTCGAGCGTCTCACTCCAGGCAGTGTCATCGTCTTCAGGTGAGCCCCCCCGATACCAATTGTGTAGAGTCCCTTTTTGAGAACATTTAACATAAGGAAACAGATTAAAAAAATAATACTTAGGCATGTCATTATAGGCTACATTTATTTATTTCCACACATTTTCGAAACACTGAAAATAGACGATCTACAGGCTCACAACATGTTTTATAGTTATGCTATTTCTGCTAGGAACTCTGTCATGTGTTTGGTCATGCAGGGTGAGTTTGGACCCTCGCTCTCAGGAGCTGGTGGGGACACTGAGACGTCACCTGATCCAGTTCAGTCCTCACTACCGAGCTGGAAGCCTGGCTGAGAACAATGTCCCCGCCATCCTGTCCACGCCACTGGAAACGTACGTAATGTTAGCAAGTAACAATACAGCACTCGGGTGGTGCAGTGGTAAAGTACCCAAGGGGTAACCTAGGGGGTTGAATGCAGTGCAGTGTGTCAGGCTTTGTCAGAGGGAAGCCTGACGGGAAGGGTGATATTTGTCATTACACATACCGTACTCCTACGGGCTGGGGCGGCACCTCTCAGCGGGGAGTGTTGGGCTGGAGGACAATATAACTTATACAATTGGGGTGGTTGTATTTGGTCTCCCTCCTCTTCTATTGAGACATTTAGATCCTGTGTCTGGTTTGACATGACCTTTGACACGATCAGGTTTCTGGTTTAACACAACGTTTGACATGGAGGTCCAAATTCAATTTCTCCCCTGAGCAAGCAGACTCTTTCAGGCTTGCTACTATTAGCTTAGTAAAAAATGCAACGCTTGTGCAGGAGACCTGGGTTCAAATCTAGGGTAGAACAGGAACGTTTAGTGCAGTTTTAGCATCACTGTATCCAACAGAATACTGTGTTTACTCTCTCTCTCTCTCTCTCCCTCTCTCCCTCTCTCTCTCCCTCTCTCTCTCCCTCTCTCCCTCTCTCTCCCGTCCAGCATCATGTCCAAGCTGTCTCTAGCTGACATGAACATGTTGATGTATCGCTGTGATGCTGAAGAACAGGAGGACGGAGGAGGATGTTACGACATACCGTCATGGCAGCCGCTCAAGTACGGAGGCCTGCAAGGTACAAAATAAACTCACTGAATCTGACCAAAAGTTTAAAAAAAAATCCATTAGTTCAATTAACTCATTAAAACCGGGAAAGAATCTGTGTCATTTCAGATTTTTGCGTTAGCTATTATAAAATCACACCCAGTGTGAAGTGGGCGGTGGTCATCATAGTGATGGAAGCTCACTTCCAAAAAAACAAATTTTTTGGAAGTTTTTTTTTTTGGAAGTCCATAATCTTATTTATAGGTTATTAATGTCATCATGTGTCTTGCTAGCCAATCACAGTGCTGAATAGAGCCAGCCAATAGAGTCAGCCAATCACAGTACAGCTAACTGGGCCAGCTGGGCCAATCACAGTGCAGGAAACTAATACTAATGAGGTGTCCCAACCCCACTTATAGGGGCGGCTACACCGCCCAAAAATAGCATATATACAAGCTTGTACATACATACTATTTTTGAACATTTTTTGGAAATGTTGAAAGTGTGCGAACTACTTAGAAGGCATCTGTAGATTCGGCCTCAGGTCTGACTCTCAATGGCTTAACTATTTACCCATAATGCTGTGGTTTCAACTTTCCCCAACGTACCAAGGTGTCATTTCGGTGATGGCTGAGGTTCGACCCAAGAACGACCTGGGCCACCCGTTCTGTGACAACCTCAGACAGGGAGACTGGATGATGGACTTCATGGCCAACAGACTGATCGCCAAAGGAGGTGCTCTGGGAGAGGTGAGAAAATCGTTTTACTCTGATCTGCAGTATTTGGCAAGTTATTCAGGAATGATGATACGCTACTTACTCCTTTAAAAAGTAATAATATTACATTACATATTACTTGGTATCAAGAGTAACTACTAATGTTACAGGTACTATGTTCTGCTCTCATTTCATGGAACACTCTACAACTCACGCTAAAAATTAATGCCCCAATATCCTATGGACAATTTAATCATCTGCTCTTAAATCTCCCTACCTCACCATGTAATTGTTTCTAACTTACAAATGTTCTGTTATGGTTTTATTTTTGTTGTTGTTGTTTCTGTGTATTATATTTGTATGTGCCTTAATTGTTTTTTTTGTGTATGCAATCTCGACAGCATTGCAAATGAGGGTAAACCTCAATGCTCTTTTCGAGAATAAATAAAGGTTTCAATCAATCAATTAATCACTATTTAACTTTTGCTACCCATCCTCAGGACTGCTTGTATCAGTATCACTGATCAAGTTAATCAATGACAATATTCACCGTTCCATGGATGTACAGTATTACCGTTTGAAATGTAGTCTTTTAGTCATGGTAAACCTCGCCCTCTTGTGGCTTACTGCTGTATTTCACTCTTACTCTTACCGTACCCCTACACATGTACATAAGTTGAAGCTCCTTTTCAATAGCCCCCCTGAAAGCCCCCACTTTGAAAACCCGTCCCATGTTAAATTAATGAGTTGTTTAATGCAGTGGTTGCCAAACCTTTTTTTCTTCTTCTCAAGACCCAAAAGAGAAATGTTATGTCTCTCCGGGACCCAAATTAGTGAACATAGCCAATGTACAAGCTCACCACATCGCATCGCGACACGTTGTGAGCTTGTAAATCTGCTATTTTTTTTTTTTTTTTAATGTCCTTGTAATTTTGAAAAGTTTGTAGTAAATGGGGGGGGGGGTTTACTCATGACCCCTAAAAATGGGTGTTTGGGAAACAGTGGTTTAATGTAATAAGTGGTGGTTGTAGGTGGGCCAGTGGTTCCAGGCCATGTTCAGCTTCCTGAGGCACATCCCTCGCTACCTGGTACCGTGCTACTTTGACGCCATCGTCCTGGGGGGGTACACCACCGCTCTGGACCATGTCTTCAAACACATGTCAAGGTTAGTATGTTCACGTTGGACGCCATAGTCCATTTTATGTCAAGCTAGCAATGCCTCGCATCACTTGTAGACAATAACTGACTTTCAAGTATTTAAGCTAACACTCAAACTAACACTACAACTAATACAAACTAAACTACAAACTAAAACTAAGCCTTTTCAAAAACTAAACTACCCAACCAAACCTGCTTTAAAAACTGATTAAAAACTAAACTGAAATTGAAAACAAATAAATAAATCTGTCAAAATGAAAATTAAAAGATACCTTGTTCGCTGTCTCAGCTTCGTGCAGAATGGCTCCACTCTGGTCAAACAGCTGGCGCTGGGCTCGGTGCAGATGTGCGGTGTGGGCCGTCACCCCGCCCTGCCCCCCCTCTCCCCCCACCTCAAGGACGTCCCCTACCGTCTGAGTGACGTCACCGGCAAGGAGGAGCAGTGCTGCGTGTCCCTGGCCGCAGGTCTGTCTGTCTGTCTTTCTTCCATCCATCTCTGTATGCGTGTGTGCCGTTGTGTGTGTAAGTCTCATATTGTAATGTAATCTCGGCTACATTGTAAATAAGGGCCTGCCCCTCAATTGTACTACGAGTCTAAATAAAGGTGATGATGATGATGATGATGATGATGATGATGATGGTATCGGGGTGTTCCAGGTCTTCCACACTTCTCATCTGGTATTTTCCGTTGCTGGGGTCGTGACACCTTCATTGCCCTGCGAGGCCTCATGCTGGTGACAGGAAGACACCTGGAGGCCAGGTCTGTCTGTCTTTCTCTCTGTCTGTCGTAATTTGACGTATTTACAATTCAATTCTCAACTCTGCTTTATGTAGTTGTGTTAAAATAAAGCCAGTAAGTAACAAAAATCCAAACCCTTTTAAACACTGTTTGCTGTGTCTGCGTTTGTGTGTGTCTGTGTGCGTGTGTCAACAGAAACATCATCCTGGCGTTCGCCGGTACGCTGCGCTACGGTTTAATTCCCAACCTGCTGGGGCAGGGCAGCGGGGCGCGCTACAACTGCCGTGACGCGGTGTGGTGGTGGCTGCAGTGTGTGCAGGACTACTGCACCCTGGTGCCTCACGGGGCGGACATACTGATGTGTCCCGTGTCACGCATGTATGTCACCAACGTGTCCGAACCCCAGCCCAGCGGACAATGGGTAAGGACCTGCTGCTACTGTTATCACGTGTTTTCAACACAAGGTTATTACAGTTAAAGGTGGTATACTATTTCTGTGATCTTTGATGAAAAGTAGGTTGTAGCTGGTTGAGTAAAGTAGGCCCACTTTGGTGTAAAATATGTTTTTTAAATCTCTTATACAAGACAGACCTGGCCACGGTAGCAGCCATATGAAAACACAACCAAATCACATCACATTAAAATACAATTATGTATAATTATGTAATTATGTATAATAACAAATCCCATCATCACGTTAAATGCAACCTTATGCAACATACAGATACATGTATATAAAATCCACAAAAAAACCTTGAAGAAAGCTATTCAACCATAATGGCCTCTCAAGAAAGTCGCAGTGTTAAATAGCTCTTTGTTGTGATAGGAATGATTGCTATAGGGTGTTTGTTCCGTAACAGGGGTCTCCCATGCTGTTTGACAAATTGCAGATTGGGACTAGACTTCACATAGTCCCAAACATGAGATAATGTTCTTGCTTTAATCCCTGTGTTCCCAATGCATCCATAACTGTGTGTTTGGTGTTGCAGGAGCAGCCTCTGTACGATGTCATCCAGGAAGCCATGCAGAGACACCTGCAAGGAATCAACTTCAGAGAGGCGAAGGCTGGGCCAGAGATAGACCGCAACATGACTGATGAAGGCAAGTCAAAATGTTTTTGTTTGAGTCTAGTTTTAGTTGACTAAGTATCATAAGATATCCATTGTGACGTGACAGTGTCTCTGTTTGTGTGCAGGCTTCAACGTGGAGGCCGGCGTGGACGATGACACCGGCTTCGTGTTCGGAGGAAACAGCTTCAACTGTGGCACCTGGATGGATAAGATGGGAGAGAGTGAGAAGGCTCGCAACAAGGGTGTTCCTGCCACCCCCAGGTAACTAGTCGAGAAAAAATAAATCTTCACACGGGCGAGTGGAGCGTCCGTGCGTGGAACGGCTGCATTCATTAACATGGAGCGGAGGAAAATCAGCGTCCGTGCGCTTATGCTCACGTGCCTGGTGGGTTTCAAACATTAGAGAAGATTTTTCATGTTAGATTACATTTAGTAGCACCTAGGCTCAGTGTAGCCTGACATTGTGTCGCGGTTTCGAGTCCCATTCCCGACGGCCTTTGTTGTATGTCACTCCCCATTTCCTGTCAATAAAAGCATAAAAGCCCAAAAATATATTTAAAAAAAACTGATTACATTTAGTACAGATTACAAAATGTCTACCGTAGGTGGGTATAGTGAAACCTATGATGTGAATTATCATCCTTGTTACATTCTCTCATTGGACTATAACTTCTAGTCTGTGAAATCTCATTTTACTGGGGAGTGGGGACCCCCCTGGAACCCCCGAAGGACCGCTGGGGGTCCCAGGACACTATATTTGTTAATTTATGGCGAGGAATAATTGAAAATGAAAATAAATGTGTGTGTTCTCAGGGACGGCTCGGCGGTGGAGATCGTGGGCCTGTGTAAGTCCACGCTGCGTTGGCTGGTGGAGCTTCATAAGAGCGGCCTGTTCCCCTACGCCACCGTCACCATCCGCAGAGAAGGTACGCAGCGACAGTTTGGGTGGAAAAACGGCATCGGAGTCTTGCATCCTTCGGATTAGAACAATCAAAATTCATAACATTTTTCATTTTAAGTGAATCCCACATCATGACATAAATATTAAGGCTTTTTAATCCATCCAAAACATTTGACCGCAGACAGGAACCTCTCTGTGCCGTATGCCGACTGGGACCGCAAGATCCAGGAGAACTTTGAGAAGATGTTCTACGTCTCCCACGACCCCCTGGACCCCAACGAGAAACACCCCAAGCTGGTGCACAAGAGAGGCATCTACAAGGACAGCCACGGAGCCTCCAGTCCCTGGTGTGACTACCAGCTGCGACCAAACTTCACCATAGCCATGGTGGTGGTAGGTGACAAGTAATTAAGTAACTACAGGATCATCTAAAAATATATATTTATGGGTCAAAAACGTGCAAATCTGTTTGCACGTCTTTGACCCATATATATATATATATATATATATATATATATATATATATATATATATATATAAAAATATATCACACATGAAGGTAAATAGCCTGTTTGATAAGATGAGGGGCGGTGTCTGGGTAGTATTAGACGTACACAGTAACTACTCCCGCTTTAATAGGCCTTTCCCCCCACAGTGTGAGGGAGATTTTTTTAATTTCCGTCCACAGAACAGGACACATTGAATTGCTTGACATGCGGTCTCCCATTAATGCACCCATGTAAAACACAAATGAAACATTTCTACCATAGTAGGCCTAATGTAGTCAAGCAGATACAACCTACTTTTCATCAAAACAAGCCATTCTCCGAGCTGTACAAAATAACATTGGTCTCCACAGACGAGTAAGCGTAGGTGGGTGCAGCTCGTTGTCTACAATTACTAAAGAGACGTTTATGTTTTGTTTCTCTTATGAGCCATTGATCATGGAAGTGTGTGTGTGTGTGTGTGTGTGTGTGTGTGTGTTTGTGTGCGCGTGCAGGCTCCTGAGTTGTTCATGGTGGAGAGGGCGTGGGAGGCTCTGGATGTGGCTGAGAAGAAACTGCTCGGACCGCTCGGAATGAAGACCCTCGACCCTGAGTGAGTTCCTCTCCTCTTCCCCTCCTCCTCTCCTCTTCCCCTCCTCTCCATTAACCATTATTTTATACTTTTGGCTATTCAATAGCAGATCTACAAGCTCGTAGCGCAGCACTTGGTACCGCGCTATGAGCTTGTAGATCTGCTATTTTTGACATTTTTGAAAAATCTTTGAATGCATGTATTTTTTTAAACAACATTTTTAACTCAAATCTCTGCTTCTGGGGGGGTCCCTGGAACAACATATTTTGATGGTGTCGGCGGCCAAATACATTGTTCTGTCCTCACAAAACGTTGTCCCCATGAACGTATGTTCAGCTAGACAGACAGCTAAACACTCTCCTAATCAAGCTCCAAAGAACAGGCAGTAGTGTTGATTTTAGTAGCTTTACTGGAGTAAGTGTGAAACTGCAGAATGACAAAATGACAGGAACACACAAATGAGAATGATATACAGAATTATACAAATGAGAATGATACTATGCAGGTTGCATCACTACACAATAACAGACAAGCATAGTATAAGGCCTACATAACATTTCACCAACACAAACATAAGAGGCCTAATTAGCTTTTATAGACAAAGTAATAAGACTACAACTTCACATAAAGACAATAAGTGTGTCTACATGTCAGCATTACAAACTGTTTTAAATGTACTAAACAATGAAAACACAAAGAAACCATAACCCAAAGTAGCATACTCAGTAAGCATGGCCAGTTAACAATTAGCATAGTTAACATGGGTAGTTAGCAAATAGCATGACCAACAAACATTTCATACAAGTAATGAAGTATCCAGTATGAAGCTAACAAACAGATGCACACTTCTATGCTAATAAACAAAGCAACTTACAGATGATGCCATGTGTAAACTATGAAGGGAGAAGATATCATATGAAGGTAGCCATGAAGGCAGCCAACAGTAACATGCAGCTGCCTCTGGCAAGGTCTTGGGCAGAAATGAGTAACACTTCCTGATTGTGAAGCTATCACAATAAAACACAAGCACTTCCTGATTGTGGGGCTATCAAAATAAAATACATGTGTGCAAATACACAGAAACAACCACCAGGGGGTGTCAAACGTAATACAAACAAATACAATAGAAATCTGGTTACACAACACTCCCCACCTGACATCTTTAGCATGTCAGACTTAAACTTTATATCAAATCACTTCACGTAGCCAGGGTAGGAGACCTAAGCTGTGACAGTCTGATTAAGTCTGTCAAAGTACTGGATTTTGTTGGGTTTGAGGAAAGGGAAGCCTACGGAAGGTTGATCGTTGATCTGATTGACAGGGTTCTTCTTGGCCCCCGGTGTGGGGGGCTCCCCCACTGACTCATCTATTCTATCTGGGGTGGGATGACTAGGCGTGTCCATTTCCAGGGTGGCTGTGTCAGCCGGCGTTTGGCTGGGTGTGGGGTCCCATGTGTGGGTGCTGGAGGTGGCCCCTGGGGCTCCACCGGCCTTAGGATGACCAGGTGTCTCACCCCGACGGCTGTTGGAAGATGTGTGATTTTTGACTGCCGTCTGGTCGGAGCTGTGCTTTTTCTTTGTAGCAGCTTCAGAAGCAGCAGAGCCTTTCACAGTCTTCGATTTCCCAGACTTGGCTTTCTCTGCCAGCTGAGGATGGATTTTGCTCTCCTCTTTGGTCAGGTGCTGCTTCTCCAGGACAGTAGTCTTCAACGTATTGACAGTTGGTTGGTGGGCACCACCAAGGCAGACATCACCTATTATGACCCAGCCTAGATCCAGTCGCTGGGCGTATGGTGCGTTGTGACGGCCATTGCGCTGGCTGCGCACTTTATGTACACGGATGATGTCTCTACCCAGCAATAGAAGGATCTTAGCCGAAACATCAAGAGGAGGGATCTTATCAGCTATAGGCTTGAGATGCATGTGTCTCCGTGCAGCCTCTGGTGTTGGGATTTCATCCCTGTTACTGGGAATTAAGTTGCACTCAGTAAGGGTTGGTAATGGTAGGTGAAGTTTTCTGTCAGTTGATTCTACCATGAATCCAGTGGCCCTCCTTCCGGTAGTGTCTGTAGTTCCTGAGCATGTTTTGAGGGTGTAGGGTGAAGTGTCGCTCTGGATGTTAAACATGTCAAAGAATGCTGTTGAAGCTAGTGATACATTGCTTTGATCATCCAGCATCACATACGTCCTAATTTTTAGCTCAGGGTGCCCTTTTGGATAGACATAGACTAAACTGATTTTCGAGCAGGATTTGCCTTGAAGACCCTCACCACAGACCTCTGTGCATGAGGAAGTTAATACATTGGGAATGTGTTCAGCTGGCTCCCCACCATGTTCTGCAGTGGGCTCATCGGAAGACGCATAGGACGTTTCAGCCCAAGGTGCTGGTCCTGCATGGAGTGCTGAAATGTGTCGATCACTATCGCATTCTGAGCAACGGATGACAGCTTTACACTCCTTAGCCTGGTGCGTTGTCGAAGCACAACATTTATAACATATGAAGTTCTCTTTCAGGAATTGCCTTCGATCTGCAAGGGATTTTTCACGAAAACCTCGACACTTCTTGAGGGAATGAGGTTTGTTGTGGAGAGGACACTGTCTATATGGATCCAAGACGGGCCCTGTAGAGGAGTCTGAGGAGGAGGAGCTATCTACTTCGGTTTTGCTAACTGATATCGATTCCTTGACTTTCCATTGTTTGGATGGGGGCCCATCCCCTTTTAAAGCAGCTGAACTGGAGGTAGGGAGAGCAAAGCTGGGATCGTTCCTAATCTCTGCATACTGGTACACAAAGTTTACAAAGAATAGAAAAGGGGGGTATGGGACACCATGCTCCCTCTTATAGCGTGACCCCTGAGTCATCCACTGTTCTTGCATGTTTTGGGGCAATTTCTCCACAATAGGGTTTATACCCTTTGCTGTGTCGAGGAAGCAGAGTCCTGGCAAGTAACCCTCCTGCTTTGCGGCATCAATTTCTAGGAGTAGATCTCCTAGTTCTTGAAGCTTCTGGTGATCTTTGTATGAAAGCTTTGGGAAGTGGTCAAGTCTATCGAAGAGAGAGGCTTCAATTGCCTCTGGAGAGCCATAGTACCTGTCTAGCCTCTGCCATACCATGTCCAAACCCCTAAATGGATTGTTAATATGAACTGCTCTTATCCTCTTGGCATGGTGCAGTGACTCCCCACCAAGCCACTTGATGAGCAGGTCAAATTCCTCGCTAGGCTTGAGATTTAGCCCTTCTACAGCATTAGAAAAGCTAGATTTCCAGGACAGATAACTAGCAGGTTGGTTATCAAATTCCTTCAGTCCCGCTGTGACAAGATCTCTACGAGCCAGATATATAGCTAACTCTGATACATGTGAGCCCTCTGATCGTGAGTGGTGTAGACGCTGGTTTGCTGAGTCTCTGTTGTGGAGGTCGGGACTAGCTACATGTGCATGAATGGGTGCAGTACCTGAGAGAGTTCCCCTCCGATGGGTTTCCTGTAGAGCTTTAGCAAGCAAAGCCGTGGGAACTGACTGCTGCAAATTGTGACTGTCATGTTGGCCAACGACATTTGCATGGTGTCTTTGTTCTGGTGTGTAAACAGCCTCTGTTTTTCCATTAAAATGAACTGATGCCTCATATGCATGAATGTGTGTAGTACCTGAGAGAGTTCTCCTCCGATGGGTTTCCTGCGGAGCTTTAGCAGGCAAAGCCGTGGGAACTGACTGCTGCAAATTGTGACTGTCATGTTGGCCAACGACATTTGTATGGTGTCTTTGTTCTGGTGTGTAAACAGCCTCTGTTTTTCCATTAAAATGAACTGATGCCTCATTTTTACGGGAGGCAAAATGTGCTTGGATGTACTCGCCAGTACGCTGCATTGACTGCTTTTGTGATACAGGGCGACTGACTTTACTCATAAGGTCACAATTCTCTAAATCTGCAGCTGCCTCCAACACGTTAGCTTCCTGTGAGGCTGCCTCGGCTTCACACTCTTCCTTGAGTGCGTTCAACGAAGCCTCTATGCGTGCCTTCTCCACTTGCAAATCTACTTGACGCTTTGCATAGTCAGCTCGTGTGCGTAAGGCTTCTGCTTTGGCACGAGCTTGAATGGCAGCTACACTGACTGCAGATCTATATGAACGTCGTGAAGATGAGGGTGATGCTGCACCTGATGCTGCCCCTTCTGACCTGGCATCCTGGTCTTGAGGAACAATATTTTGAGGTTTGGCCGAAGACTTATGTGAGTGTCGCGATGCTGAAGACTTGTGTGAGCGTCGCGAAGATGAAGATGATGAGGCACATTCTGACCTGACTTCCAGGTTCTCAGTATCAATATTTGGGGAGTTTGACATCTCCATATTTGCCATATTTGAATGTCTTAAGTGGATTCTTGAAGCTGGATAAGCGTTATCTCTTCACAGGTTTGTGATGATGGTTCATCTTTTCACTGTTCTGTCCTCACAAAACGTTGTCCCCATGAACGTATGTTCAGCTAGACAGACAGCTAAACACTCTCCTAATCAAGCTCCAAAGAACAGGCAGTAGTGTTGATTTTAGTAGCTTTACTGGAGTAAGTGTGAAACTGCAGAATGACAAAATGACAGGAACACACAAATGAGAATGATATACAGAATTATACAAATGAGAATGATACTATGCAGGTTGCATCACTACACAATAACAGACAAGCATAGTATAAGGCCTACATAACATTTCACCAACACAAACATAAGAGGCCTAATTAGCTTTTATAGACAAAGTGAATGTAAGTCTACAACTTCACATAAAGACAATAAGTGTGTCTACATGTCAGCATTACAAACTGTTTTAAATGTACTAAACAATGAAAACACAAAGAAACCATAACCCAAAGTAGCATACTCAGTAAGCATGGCCAGTTAACAATTAGCATAGTTAACATGGGTAGTTAGCAAATAGCATGACCAACAAACATTTCATACAAGTAATGAAGTATCCAGTATGAAGCTAACAAACAGATGCACACTTCTATGCTAATAAACAAAGCAACTTACAGATGATGCCATGTGTAAACTATGAAGGGAGAAGATATCATATGAAGGTAGCCATGAAGGCAGCCAACAGTAACATGCAGCTGCCTCTGGCAAGGTCTTGGGCAGAAATGAGTAACACTTCCTGATTGTGAAGCTATCACAATAAAACACAAGCACTTCCTGATTGTGGGGCTATCAAAATAAAATACATGTGTGCAAATACACAGAAACAACCACCAGGGGGTGTCAAACGTAATACAAACAAATACAATAGAAATCTGGTTACACAACATACATATAATGTTGGGGGGTCCTTGACATGAAAAAGTTTGAGAACCACTGATATAGCAACATACGTTTTTTTTTCAGAAAACGACATACGTAAAGATTTGCAAACTGTTCACGATTTTAAAAAAAAATAGCAGATCTACAAGCTCATAGTGCAGCACTCGGTGCCACGCTATGAGCTTGTATATCTGCTATTTTTTAATAGCCAAAGAAATCTTAAAATGACACAGATGCATTCCCGGTCTTAATGGGTTAACTTACCATGTAGTTGTTTGACTAGAGTTCATGCTTACTCTGAACTCACACTAGTAAGTGCGTGGCTCTGGATAAGAGCATCTACCGTAGATTGTAATGACATAGTAGGTCTTGTAGGTCAGTGACATAATGGTAAATTGTGTGTGTTGTCAGAGACATGGTGTACTGTGGCGTCTATGACAACAATCTGGACAATGACAGCTCCGCCCTGGCCAAAGGCTTCAACTACCATCAAGGGCCGGTGAGTGGATGTTAAGCCATCCTTACATCTCCTGTTTCCACTTAGAACTACTCTTTACACAACTCATCACCACATTTACCACTCTACACAGTATTCAATGAATTCGTTAGGTTTAGAAATTGGAGTTGACATCTGTTATCAGCATCATCCTCAAATATCTACGATTCACCTTTTATTTCTCATACTGAAGACATTTTTAGTTTTCATTTATGTTTTATACATTGAAAATATACAAAATTGGCAAATAAATGTATTTGAAAGTCTATTTCGGACGCTGGAAACATATTTTCTTTTTTTTTCTTTTTTATTGAACTACAAGGTTGTAATTGTGTTGTGTTGTATTCTATTGAGGTAGTGGGATAGTATTAGTCGAGCACAGAAATATAAACAACTTAAAAACAACTTAAATATAAACAACTTCCATTTCTTGAACAACTTTTCAAGAAATGGAAAAAAATAACCTGTGTTCCGATGGAACCAATATACAGTATTTATACGTTATTATATTATAGTTACAAGCTCTTGTTAATACTTTTCATTGGTTCCCAGGGGTTCCAGGGGGTCTCCAGTTAAATGATTGGTAACTGAGCGTGTACAAATGGAACCAAATGGTTCCACCATTTGTACACCACGCAGAGTTATGGGGATCCATGGCCAGGGGTGCACATAACTTTTTAGGTCTAGTACTCAGAAGAGCACCTGGAGATGTGACTTGGTGCGCACGAAATAAATGGTCCCGTGCCGTTTTGTCAACGGGGGGGGGGGGGGGGGGGAATTCAGCACGGTGCCCACCGGACAGTTTTGTCAACGGGGGGGTGCTGCACGAGAGAAAAGGACGCTCTGCTTCCAAATTCCGCCGATTTTCGTCGTTTCTTTTTCTCTCACGCCGTTTGGTGAAGCCCCCAAGGTTGGTGCCCTGTGCTGCGCTGTTTTTATCCGTCAGATTGGGACGTTCACGGTCATTTTTGCACCATTACGGTGCGTTCATCATCGGTGACGAGTGCCTCTAACAGCCGCTGCTGGCTGCGTGCACGCAGCGAGGCAATGCGAGCCGAGGCGATGCGAGACACTCACACAATCACGTGCAGCATGCGTCCTCTCCCTGTCTGTGAGTGTGGCTTCAGGAAGTAAATTCCTAGCCTCGATCTCCAGGCTTTTATTTTTTAGTTTTGCTAAAAAATAAAAGCTTGGAAATTCCTGTCCCAGCTGTTGGTACGCAAAAGCGCCTCGCGTCGTCTGATGTGCCGCGCATTATTTATTTTGGGTGCGCATGCGCACCTGCGCACCAGTTATGTGCACCCCTGTCCATGGCCCTAATGCATAGTAAACTGGGAGTCCTTAAAATTTGAAGGTTTGAGACTCACTGTTTTATAAAACCCACTTTCACCCTGCTGTCCGTATGGACACACATCTTTTCAAAAAGTAGCAAAAATATCCCATGACCTTCCCTGGATTATAACACCTGTGAAAGTTTAAAACTGCAGTGCAGACGTGACTAAACACACACACACACACACACACACACACACACACACACACACACACTCACACTCACACTCACACACACACACACAGACAGAGCTTGGTAATAAAGGTTTTAATTTGTTATTGTGACCTGATATCATAATAAAGTCATCATAATAGACTTTGTGTGTGTGTGTGTGTGTGTGTGTGTGTGTGTGTGTGTGTGTGTGTGTGTGTGTGTGTGTGTGTGTGTGTGTGTGTGTGTGTGTGTGTGTGTGTGTGTGTGTGTGTGTGTGTGTGTGTGTGTGTGTGTGTGTGTGTGTGTGTGTGCGTGCGTGCGTGTATGCATGACTGCCTTTGACTTTGTGGTTAACCACTTCAGCCCTATACTTCAAAAAGCAAAAATAGCAGATCTGCAAGTTTTCTTGTAGATCTGCTTTTTTCGCTATTTAATTGTTTGGATTTTTTTTTTAACTTTTTGAAAATTCTAAATTGTCATGACGTTTCGGTCCCTCTGGACCTTCATCAAGAGTGTCTATAACTCTGAATAAAAAGCCAATTAATTTGTTGAATACTAACTTTTTGGTTAAATTGTCAAGTACGTGAAGGCCACATTCTTTGGTGTTGGTTCCTTGACTCAACTTTGTAGCAACAATAACAACAGAAACACTAGTCAGAAAGAGAATAACAGAGTTTGTACACTGAATGATATGGAGGTGCCCGTGTACAAAGGGTGTTATACTATCTGTGGTACTCACAATATGTTACTCACTTCAAGGGAAGTCTCTTGAGTTCAAAGTCGCTCAACTCGAGGACAGTATTGAGAAGTTCTTGATCGGATAATACATATAGAGAAGAAACAATCCGCACTCTCTGTAGAGGTCTTAGGAGTGTTTTTTAATGATGTTTTAACTCATTGAGTGCCATTCACGTGTTTCACGTGTTTTACCGTTATGGTGCAACGTGCCAAAAAAATAGTAAAAAAAACTAAAAAACAAACAAGATATCATTATCTGAAGATTTGCAGCTCCATCCACTCCTTGTTTAACTTATAACTGAAAAAGGCTGTATCTCGCTTCCTAAGCACTTTTTTTTAACTTAAAAAAAAAAGACTGGCCAGAAATAATTCGAGCACTCAATGAGTTAACATCCGCAGCAGCAGTCAACAGAGGCCTGGCACGCAGGGCACCGACGAAGGCCTGCATGCGTGCCAAAGCGCGTCTGTTCGGTTGACTGCTGCTGCTGCAGATCGTTTCTTCGATATACTCAAAATATGTTTCCACGTTTGGCAGGTCTGCTTGTGTTTACCCCACAACCTCTCACCAAACTACCATATTATATATATCCTGACAAAGTCTTTGAACACGCTCTCTCTCTCTCTCTCTCTCTCTCTCTCTCTCCTTGCAGGAGTGGTTGTGGCCTGTTGGATACTTCCTCCGTGCCAAACTCTGTTTCGCCAAGAAAATGGGACAGGAGACGTACGACAAGACCGTCTACCTGGTGAAAAATGTGCTGTCGCGCCACTACGTTCACTTGGAAAGGTAAGGCTCCATTTCTGTCTCTGCCAGGCCGAGACTATGTTTTCGCCCCTGTCCGTCCGTCCGAGTGTCCGTCCGTCCGTCCGACCGTGTGTCTGTCCGTCCGCCCGTCATTCTGAATGTGGACAGCTAATCTCTGACGCCGTTGGTCCGATCGGCGTGAAACTTTGCACGCACACTCCCTGGAGGCCAGAGCAGAATACATTTTTCACATGTTATAGCGCCACCAGGAGGCCAAGAAATAGGCTAAAGAAATGTTTTCATATTACTCCTACAGATTTTGTCCAAACCTCACGCAAATTGGTATACATTATCTCTGTAGTCATGTGATCAAGACGTATCTGTCACTGGAACACAAGCTGATAAATCTGTCCTTGTGGGGATCTCTGCAACGTTCACAAATATCACGTCATGTGTGTTTGTGTCACTGCAGGTCGTCATGGAAGGGCCTTCCTGAGCTGACCAATGAGAACGGACAATACTGTCCCTTCAGCTGTGAGAGCCAAGCATGGTCCCTCGCTACCGTGCTAGAGGTCCTACATGACCTGTGAGAGACACACACACGCACACACACACACACACACACACACACACACACACACACACACACACACACACACACACACTGTGTGTATTACAATTTTACTTGTGTTCAAATTCTGAAGAAATGACTTGACTGCTAAGAAATACTGGCCAGTTATTGCCAAGATGTTGTTTACATTATTATTGTTATTATTATTATTATTATTATTATTAGTTCAAATTACAACTGTTAGACCTCCTCACACTGTTACATGTTGACATGTTCAATACAGTAAACACTAAACGCTGTAATATTAGCATTTTGTTAACCAAACCTCTGTACGTTTTTCTCCTCGGAGATGAGAATTGGCTGGGAACGACGCTATACGCATTGCTAGCTTGAAAGTGTAACGACGTGATGCGTGATGACGCTATGTTAGGTTGAACGTCCGTTTTTTTTCTCTCTTTTTTTCAAGCTAATAACACGAAGTGACGCGATGCAATGTTGGCTTGACGGAACTGAATTTCAAGCTAACAACGCATCACGTTATTGTTTTTATTCATATTATTTGTTCAAATACAGCTGTAAGACATTCTCAGTACACAGTAAACCCTAAACACTGGTATATTCACATTTTGTTAACACAAACCCTTAATAAGCTTTGTGGTCACGATTACTGTACATCACTGTAAAGGTCGTAACACACGGTAAGCGGTTCACGCGTTACCGCTCGGATCAGCGGTGATCGCGCCGCGATCATTGTTGTTTTGTCCTCCTGCGCGGTGCGGTGAAAACAAAAGCTCATCACAATCCAGCTCTTGCCGCCCGCGCGCGCGCGTGCACAAACGAGCACGCGTGCGAAAGTTTCACGGGACCGCGCCCGCTCGCCTCACCGCCCCTTAACTTCTCTGCACGTCCCAAATAATCGCCAGCCTCTCATTGGAAATTAATTACATACTGTAGGCGCGTTGGCTGCTTGCCGTGTGAAAGGACCTTTATGCTGTTCATCATAACATGACTGTATCTGCATCAGCTGTAATTCCATGTGACCAGAATATGACCATAATAAATCTTATCTTTAAATCTTCCATAAGTCTCATGAATTAATATTGAATCAAGGTGGGGAATTATGTTGTTTTCAGTGGCTTGTGTGTGCGTGTACGTGCACGTGCACAGTGGCTCACAATAAAGAGTGAAATGTTTGTAATCCAAAGCCTCAAGTAGAGGAGGGTAGTAATGACCTACATTTGCTCAGTTACATTTGCTTAATGCCGAGGTCAGACTGCAAGATTTCTGCCGATTGTTTGACCAATAATCCAGTCGTCGCTGACAAAGCCTGCGGCGCATCACAGCCCGAGGTTTTGCTCGCTGTGTTTGAAAGGTTCAAAGACCGTGAGCTCAGCGTGATGCCAGCACTCGGAGCGTTCCCAGGTAAAATGTGCGTTGCATATTATCTTATGTCAACATATCTATCAAGATACAGTACATTTTCTGTAGCTGGCTGTACCTGCACACAGACTTTGTGAGTGGTGAGAGACACACACACACACACACACACACACACACACACACACACACACACACACACTCACACACACACACGAGAGATATGGCGGAATCCATTGTGGGTGTGACATGGATTCATAAATGGGAGATTGATTGATCAGACTGTCCACAGTCCATAATGCTCTTTTGTATTTTACAATGGAACCATTGATAAGAATGCTTTTAGTTTGGTACTAAATTATTGCCTTTTGCTTGCTGTGTTTCGATTTATTGTTTGAAGTTCCAATTCATAATTGTAGCCATGCATTGTTTAACAGCAAAAATCAATGTTTTTATATTAATACAAAAATATAATGTAGGGAGCGATATACAATTCTACTTATAATTGTCACAGGTGTGTGTGTGTGTGTGTGTGTGTGGGGGGGGGGCTTCCTGGGAAGTAGGCTAATATTACATAATCACAGGCAATCACGGGTCCACTCCAGTGTAATGTAAAATCTGCTATTTGGCGTTCAATAAGATGTATTGGCACAATAATAATAACATTTTGAAAGGAGAAATTTAGCCCAAATTTGAATTGGGTGTGGTGGGTGGTAAGGGACCTGGATATTGGATATGGGCGGAAGGGAACACTGCTCTACAGGGTGTTGTCTTGTTCGCTGCCACAATACCAGGTTAGGGGTTATTGTTTTTGTTTGGCCAGTAGATTCTGTGGCAGGTGTTGTTGAATGCCTGGATTCTTTTCATGGCGTTAACGGTTGTTCTCCAGGTTTCTGCTCCATGCATATGGATTAAAGTTCTCAGTCGCCACGACTGATTTCAGTCATTTAGATTCCATAGAAGCCAGCATGGAAGCATGTTGCGCAGCGAAATTAGCCTATCTACAAGCTCTCAATGTGTCGCAGACGCATTGAGAGCTTGTAGATAGGCTATATTTGGTTATTATTATTTTAAGATTAGAGCATTTGAAACTAGCAACATGTTCAGAAGCATCTTCCATAAAATCCTAATATCTCGGATATTTCATAATAGAAAAGGTTAAAGCCTCAATCTGTGATTTCTTCACCTGGTTGGCAGTATGTAGAACTTCAGGAACAATATTACTAAAACATCATGTCTGTCTGTCTGTCTGTCTGTCTGTCTGTCTGTCTGTCTGTCTGTCTGTCTGTCTGTCTGTCTGTCTGTCTGTCTGTCTGTCTATCTATCTATCACACAATATTCATTCTTATTACTTATTGTCTTTCATGTTTGTTTTACTTAATCAGATAAATTGAAGTATACAATTTCCCTTTTGACTTTTTTTCTATTGTGTTGATTCTATTGTTTTATCCTTATGAATTTATTTTCAATAAATCAAGTCTTTATGTTGGGCTGCATTTTGTGATAGCGATGACAGGTTGTCATTGATGTTGATATCAATATGACTTGTAATAACTTTTTAATTCATCGCTCACAATAAAACAAATTAATTCAAAAGAATTCTTGTGAGAAGGCTTTTCAGGCTCTGAACAAAATGTTGCCATGTCATGGTCTATTCATCATGAGCCTGCTGACCCCCCCCCCCCACACACACACACACACACACACACACTCACACACACATTCCTGTCAACATTAAGCTAAGATTTTTTTGGTTAGATTTACTGGGATGATAACGGCCTAACCAAAACACTTTTCAGTTCAAGATCCAAAAGATACATATGGTTTCTGTCTCCGGGACTCAAACTTTCAACACTACATTATTGATTAATCACTTATAAAAAATAAAAATAAATAGATCTACATACTCACATTGGTCGCAACGGGACTGCTGTGAGTTTGTAGATCTCTTGATAAACAAACAAATTGGGTCTCGAGTTGCCCGTATGTTTGAGAAACCCTGGCCTAACCCGACCCCACCCCTATATAACCCTACACTACAGAAACCAATTAAAATTACTTTTATTTAGTTTACAATTTATGCAGATTGATACAATAAATACACAGGGATGAAATTTAAACTACATTTACTAATTCAGCTCACAAAATGAATGAGTAAATGAAACCATCGCTTTGAAATGAAGTTTCAAACTCTGGGCAGTTTTTGCTGTGTCATGGTCTATTCATCCCCAGCATCCTGCCTCCAACAAGACACACTCCCACCCACCCACCCTCGCACGTTCGCACGCACGTCTGTCTCTCTGTCTCTGTCTGTCTCTCTCTCTCTCTCTCTCTCTCTCTCTCTCTCTCTCTCTCTCTGTCTCACACACACAAACACACACACATTTCTTTTACTATACTTGTGAGGCTGATGTGAGCACATCAACATTTTAGGATGACAATTTTATGAATGCCATTTTTACAATTATTTGCCATTTTAACCCTAAAGTAAAAAAAAAGCAGATATACAAGCTCAAAACGTGTCACACAGCGACACGTTTTGAGCTTGTAGATTTCTGGTGGGCGACACTGGCATAGTAACTTACCCTATATCTAACCTCTAAACGTGTTAACCTAGCCCTAGTCTCGCGTGGCCAGACTGTTGCCTCCCACAATTTTCAAATGTTTCCGTACATTCGGAGATTGTGGAATAGTTGTCTGGCTACGCGAGACTAACCTAACCCTAACCCCTCTCATCCAACGTCTGAGAACTCAGATTACTCTCATCCTCAACAACAAAAAACAACAACGCATGGGTACCCGAAGCTACTCTCATCCTAACCCCAATATGAAGCTTTTCCTAATTGTAAGTCTAACTCCCCAAATCTCTCATGAGGACCAGGAAAATTGCACTCCCTATGTCTTTCCCTATGTTTCTCAAATTCTACTATACTTGTGGGGACATTTGGCCCTCACAAGTATATACATGTACATGTACACACACAACACGCACACACACTTACACAATGCTTCCAGGAATTAATTAGTGTTGTTGTTATTTCCACTAGACTTCCTCTCATTCCCAAACACTTCATGTCATGTGACTCACAGCCACTGGGAAAAGTGCTGACTCATCATTTGTTGTTATCGGGGAATAAAAAATGCACTGTCATGGTTGGCATGTTAGTCATGTCAGAGTCAGTTCAGCTCCAATGCTCGGAAATCTTGTCTGAAACCCAGCAGCGTAGAGTAACTAAGTACATCTACTCAAGTACTGTTACTTAAAGGAGTAGTTCACCCAAAGAAATACTTATTTTCTATCAATTACACACCCCATGAAGCCTTGAACTCATGGAGATGTTTTTGTTTTTGTAGCATTCCTGAGCCAATAATTTGATAACCGGGTCATCGGTCAATAGGAGACTATTATTGTGTCAGGAATGCGACAAAAACAAACAAATGTCCATGAATTCAAGGCTTCATGGGGTGTGTAATTGATAGATTTTTTTGGGGGGGGGGTGTGAGCTACTCCTTTATGTACAACTTTGAAGTACTTTTTTTATTTTAATTTTTGTATTTCCACTTTTTCTAAACTTTACTTTAACTCTCTCAGAATATTGTAGCCTACTTTTTACTCCAGTACAATTATTTGAAAGATTTTGATTATTAATACTAAACAGTACATTAACCACTTTAGCCCTATCTAATAATTAATTGTGACTATTCTAATGTAGCAGATCTACAAGCTCATTGTGAGCTTGTAGATCTGCTACTTTCGCAAAAGTTTAACAAATTTGGAAAGAAATCTGGAAATGTGCCATTCATGGTACTGCCAGTGGAGATTATATTGATGCCAATTCTTTTAATGAACTTTTACTTGTAACAGAGTATTTCTCTGTTGTGGTATTCATTGCCACTTTTACTTTTTAAAACTCTTGAGTAGCTAGATTACTACTGCTGAAAACTGCTGCTTAATTTGTCTCAATTATCTTAATTACTTTTCACAGGAAATCTCCAACCCTAGGGTTTACATTTTTCAAGTAATCCACCCACCTCTGTGCGCGCGCTCGTGCGTGTGAATGAGACAGTAGCTATTTCAGCTCAGTTTCTATGTGTGTGCGCACATGGGAGCACCTGCGTGTGGGCGTGCGCACATGCATGCGCATTAATGCGCACCTGTCTCTAGGCGACATATGGGCTGCTATAGAACATTTAGGCAGTGGTGGAAAAGTACTACATTTCTTTACTTAAGTAAAAGTATCAATACTGCAATGTAGAAACTCTCCGTTACAAGTAAAGGTCCGGTAATACAAATTTACTTGAGTAAAAGTACAAAAGTATTGGCATCAAAATATACTTAAAGTATGTCGCATTTCACAATTTT
>NC_137623.1:49767903-49838843 GCF_963280865.1 Gymnoscopelus braueri | reverse complement strand
CACTGGTGGGGAAATGATGAAGAGGAGAAGATGGTTCATGTATGTTGTTTTGTAATAATAATCTAACTCTACAAAGAAATGTGTTACTAGTATTCAAATAATAGTAAGGCCTGAGTCCGATTCTTAAAATGTTTTTCTAAATCCTAACAGTGTTTTTGAAAAAAATAAAAAATAAAAGAAATTCACGATTTTTTCAAAAATAGCAGATCTACAAGCTCGTAGCGCGGCACTCGGTGCCCGCGCTATGAGCTTGTAGATCTGCTATTTTTGAATAGCCAAAGAGATCTAAAGTGACCACAGATGCGTTCCAGGTCTTAATGGGTTAAAAAGTCCAATATTTATTTCTGAGATGTAGTGGAGTAGTACTACTCAAGTAAAGGAAAGTACAGCACTTGAGTAAATGTATAGTTACTTTCCATCAATGTCAACTTACATACAGTATTGGTTCTTCAGACGTATCTTAGGGGTGGTTTCGCAAACCTTTTCATGGGACCCCCAAATCAACATTTAATTATGCCCAACCCAACACTGCACAGAGTAACGGTACACGTGGTCTTGCCTTATTTTGCATAGAATAGACTTTATTTGCCATTTGTACAAATGCATAGGAAATCTTGGAGCTCAGCTCCCAGGGTCAGCAGCATCATTATTTCACTTTAATGTTATGTTGATGTTACTACTGTTGCTGTTGTATAAACTACAAGTTAACTGTAGGTATTGCTACGATATATATAGCCTACACATGGCATCTTCGTATTACTATTGATGTATACAGTAGGTCTACTCCAGGTACCTGCACACATGGCTGTGGCATATTTTTGCTTTATTTAGGGCTATATATTCATTTCCCCCCCTTTATTGTGTTATGCTGATGTTGTTACTGCTGAAGGCGTATTTTTAACTTAGCTTTTATTATTGCTATGATGTTGAAGTTGCACAGTATTTTCTGTGGACATCACACACTTACGTGTCACTGCTTGTACCTGTATGAGCAGTGTCAAGTAAAACCTTGATTCTTGATCATGTTGTTAGATTACATTTTAACCACTTAAATCCTCTAGCTTGTAGATTTGCAATTTTGGGGCTAATGTCAAAATGTTTGCCTCTTTCTTATATTATTTGACAATTTGGCCAATGTTTGACCAGTTTTTATAGCATAGTTTGTTGATTACTTTTGATGCAGTAATGCTCTTTGTTCATGTCTGACGCGACTCCCCCCACCTCTGATCAAAGTTATAGGCACCTGTGCCAAAAACGATGTTCTCCTTATGATTTAGAGGCAAATAGAGACATTTAGATTGTCATTTAGAACCATTTATTTAGTGTTTACAGTATAATAGCATATATGTACAGTACCCCATACTATTAAAATAATCAATTGCTGATTGATTGCTTGATTGATTGATTGATTGATTGATTGATTGATTGATTCATTCATTCATTCATTCATTGTTCATTTTATCTTTTGAGCTTTTCTCTCCTTTCGGTTGGATAACGGAACATTCATTGTCACGTTGCTTCTGTACAAAATAATTTCCTTTGAACCTTAGTTTTACTGTATTGTTGTTCCTCCAGTTGAACTGCAGGCTCAGGATCCATCGTCTCCATTCATGGGCTTCATGTTACAAGCCAGAGAGGAGGGAGGAGACGACATTCCTCTGGGATCCTTCACTGTTGAAGATCACCTGGCTCAGACTCTCACCTGTAACGGAGCACCTGTGAGTGACCAACACATTGTTTACAACCACTTTACTTACAACCACTTTCAACCGGGGCCTCCCTACTTTGGCCTCATTGTTCTTTTAGCTGCGGTGACAGTGACACACCCAGTGGTTCTCAACGTGGGGTTCGGGGACCCCCAGGGGTCTTTGAGGGGTTTCCAGGGGGTCCCCCAGCAAAAAAAGGTTTGACACAATTTGGACACAGTTCTTTCCTTGTACAAAACATTTTTCAGATAGGGGTCTGCGGCCAAATAGATATACATTTAGGGTTCCTTTAAAGGTAGGGTAAGTGATATTTTTGGGTTAAAACAAAAAGTATTTTGTTAAAAGGTTAAAGCACTATATTCTGATAGTAATCATTGCTATAGAGTGTTTGTTCAGTAACAGGAGTCTCCCCGTCTCTCCAGCTCTTTAATAAACAGAAAATACATTTTCCGGTAGGTGTCAAAATCTCAGCCAATCAGGAGAAAGTACCCATTTTGAAGCTTAATTTGTATAGTGTTCTAGTTCCAATTTTGCATGCTCATTTCTTAATGTCATCACTTCCAATTTCACTTGTTTAATCTATATCCTGATTGAGTTCTCTATCCTGATTGGATAAAATTGGAAATGAAAATGCATTTTCTGTTTTATAAAGAGCTGGAGAGACAAGGAGACTCCTTTTACTGAACAAACACTCTATAGCAATGAGTACTATCAGAATATAGAGATATTTAACACTTATTTTAACAAAAGAAAATCACTTACCCTACCTTTAAAATATATATATATTACATTTTTATTCCACAGTTTTGCAGTGACACAACACATAAATACATATGAATATATATTGCATCGCATAAATACATCTACTGGTATGTAGATGTAAATTTACTTCCTTGATAGGAAAATGTTTTAGAACCAGTGCCCTAATACACGTGAACAGGAGAAGAGAATCAACATCAAATGATTGGAGGTGTGTGTTTTGTGGATGGAATGTATTTATATCGACTTACACTGCACAGTGAAACAGGTCTCAAAGTCACTCTTTTAGCACACAAAGTGGATTCTGAACATATGCAAACCCTGAAAAGGAAAGAAGCAAGCACTCATGAGATGAGTTTTCGAAGTACAAATGTACAGGGTGCACGGTTCAGGTGGATAAAGTTCACAGAAAAGAATACCAGCACTCACTTAAGTCATTTGCAAAACCTGACACGAATACTTTTAAATAAAAATGACAACTTCTTGTGTTATTGTCTTATCATCAGAATCCTTTTTGTTAGTGTTTGTTTGCTAAAAAGAGTGACATTGGGTGTTGTTTCAGATACTTTCCTCCCCCTTTTTTTTAGAAAGTAGGTTAATAAATCACAAAAAAATCTTCTGGAATGTATGAATGCTTGCAGACATTTTGGTCACATTTGAATTGTGGAAGTGTCTTGTGTTTTCTTGTAGATGTCTGCAGTATCACACACATCAAAGGTTCAGAAGACGTTGGTACGAGTCACATGGAGAGCAGCAGCCACCGTACGACCCAAACCCATTCAGTTCCGGTAATTACTGTAAAATGTCTTGCTTTTCTGTTTCTAGGATTAATTTGTTATGTATGCCCTTTGTATATATTATTACATATCCTCGCTGTCGAGTTGGAAACCTTGTATGTCCAAAGTAGTTTTTTCATTGATTCAGTATTTATGAAACCCACAGACACACTTAACCACTTTCAACCTATAGCGTCCCTATTTTGGGCATGTTATTATCTGCGAAGAAATACATTAAAATGTGAAAAGGGTTTCAAATCAACAACGACAATTATATGTTAGTATTTTTAATACTAGTGCTACGGTCGTGATATTTCCATACATTCTGTGCCTCTTTTCCTGTATAGTGCGACGTTTGTGCAGAGCTACCGTACGTACTGGGTAGGAGTCAGAAGTCCTTCACTGTCGTACAGTAAAGTCAGTGTGTCAAGTACACCGCCATACAGTAACGTCAGTGTAACTACACCGTCTTACAACAACGACCGTGTAACTACACCGTCTTACAATAATGACAGTGCACTTAATGACGCCTCAACCACAGCTGCGTCCAGTGTTAACGTCAACACCAGCTCCTCCTCTTCAACCAATAAGACAGGACCATTACCCACAGTAAGTCATTTGAAGCAGTGTTTTCCAAACGTAAATACATAGATTAAAAAAGGCTGTGACCCCACCTGGGGTCACAGGCCTTTTTTATTTATTTATTTGTTAGTTTGTTAGCTTGCATGTTTATTTTTTTGTTTGTGTGTTTATTTTTTAGATAGTGAAAATAACCAATCTACAAGCGCACAATGTGATTGATTAATTCATATGTGTTCTTGTACTTTTGGGTCCTGGGGCGACACTAGATTTCTCTTTTGGGTCTGGAACTGAAAAGCTTTTTGAACCCCTGATTTAAAGACAATCAGTGACTGTGAACCTTTATAGAGATACTTTACATCAGTAGGAATAGGGAGTGCATAGAAAATGACTCACATTCAGTGAGCTAAGTCATTGGTTCTCAAAGTGGGATCCGGGGATCCGGGGACCCCCAGGAGTCCCTCTCACTCACTCAACAGTAAACAAACCAACATGCTGTACAGTATAGGTGTATATACAGGGTATCTGCACATTGATTACTTTTGACCATTGCTGCGTCAAAAGTAATCAACAAACTGTTCTATGAAACAATTGTCAAACATTGGCCAAATTGTCAAATATCACCTAGGAGAGAGGCAAAAATCGTTAAAATACTTTAACAATATTTTATCTGTGGAACCAAGTCAAACCAAATGTAATGTCCTGCAATTCCAATTGCGTGTCAGGGTGGGGGGTCCCCGCGTAAAAACCTAAAAAACAAAACACGCACACATAGTGGGCGTAGCCCTGTCACCGCTTGCCTTCGCCGCTGGCCGGCCATCCAAGCCCATAATGTGAGACTACCTTCAAAGGGATAGTTCACCCCAAAAAAAACGTTCTATTGATTAGTCACCCCATGGAGACTTTCATTTCATGGTTATTTTTGTCGCATTCCTAAGCCAATAATTTGATGACCAGCGGTTCCGGCAGGAGACACAAAGGAAACTCTTTGTGTCTCCTACCGGAACCGCTGCCGGTCATCAAATTATTGGCTTAGGAATGCGACAAAAACTAAAAAGTATCCATGAATTCAAGTCTCCATGGGATGACCAATCGATAGGAAATTAAAGTCTTTTTGGGGTGAACTATCCCTTTAAAGTCACAGACCAACATCTTCAGTATCTCTGTTCTTCTTGTGTCCTCCATCAGAACCTCATCTCCAGTATCTCTGTTCTTCTTGTGTCCTCCATCAGAACCTCATCTCCAGTATCTCTGTTCTTCTCTTATCCCCCATCAGGACCTCATCTCCAGTGCAGGCTGTGGAGTCAGTAAGGTGTGTTTCAGCCAGCCTGTGAACTGTGACCCGGCGGTGAGCAGCAGCAGCTGTTACTTCATGTCGGCTCTGGTGAGGTCTACCAGCCAGCCTGCCGTCCAGTTTGAGATGACCGGCCCCTCAGTGGGATACGTGGCCTTCGGGTTCTCTGACGACCAGATGATGGTAAACACAATGTCACTGTTCCAATAACAAGTATGATATATGTAGATAGATAGATTATAATTTTGATTATTATATTACAAACCACTTCAGCCATATCATATATTTCGGCCATTGGAAAATAGCAGATCTAGATCAGCTATTTTCAAAAGATTGTTAATGCATTTTGAACTTGTGAAATGGGACATTCTGCACAGTACTTTTACTTTTGGTACTCTAAGTATATTTTGATGCCGATACTTCCGTCCAAGTGCATTTTGAATACAGGACTTCTACTTCAACAGAGTATATCTACATTGCAGTATTGATACTTTTACTTAAGTAAAACATGTGAGTACTTCTTCCGTCACTGTTGAAGTTAAGTATATATTCATTCACACAAATTCAGTGGTCTATCCTTTCTCCTCTTTTCTCCAGGGTAATGATGACATCTACGTCTGTGTAGTGAACAGCAGTGGAATGGTCGAGGTGCAGCATGCCTTTTCTACAGGAAGACAGAGACCGCGCACTCTTCCTCTGGTACAGAGAAACCTTCACACACTCATGTTAAAGTGTTGAGAACAAATCTGAACAGCCAGGCTGTTCAGATTTTATCTGTATCTCTGCAGGAGTACAGTAGCTGTCTAAAAGAGTGTGTGTGTGTGTGTGTGTGTGTGTGTGTGTGTGTGTGTGTGTGTGTGTGTGTGTGTGTGTGTGTGTGTGTGTGTGTGTGTGTGTGTGTGTGTGTGTGTGTGTGTGTGTGTGTGTGTGTGTGTGTGTGTGTGTGTGTGTGTGTGTGTGTTCACACTTAGGAGACATTTAGCAAAGAGCACTGCAGTGATTCTCAATCAAACAGTTTAACCTCTTTAGTCCTATTTTATACCTCAGCTAAATCTAAAATAACTGATCTACAAGCTCACAAAGATAGGAGCTTCTAGATCTCCTTCTTTTTTAAACTTTTGAAAATTGGGGAAACAATAATTGTGAAGATTTGTGAAGAATTTTTCACATGATGCGATGAGTTAGAGCTTCTATTTGTAACAAATTGTCTCTTCTGGGGATCCGTGGCACAAAATATTTTCTGATGGGGGTCTGTGGTCAAATCCATGTCAACTTGGGGGTCCTTGACATGAAAATGTTTGAGAACCCCTGGCAAAGCTCATTTTGTTTCCAACAACAAAGTATTATTTTCTACCTCCACCAGGGGAACGTTTCAGATGTGAAAGGCTGGATGAAGGACGGGGTGATCAGCTGTTCCTTCACCTCCATGAACCCCATCTCCACTCAGAGGACCACCGGCTTCAATAAACCCTACTATGTGATGATGGTCCATGGACCCAGCCATGACGGTAGGCTAACTGCAGTTATGGAGTCTTTACCATAGAAATGCATGGCATGGAGGCTTTACCATAGAAATGCATGGCATGGAGTCTTTACCATAGAAATGCATGGCAGCTCAAAAACACACTTAATCTTAAGCCCCTTAATCTTTCTATTCATGTTAACCCGTACCAGTTCAACGTCAATTTCACTGTCAATTTGTGAAAAAACACATTTAAGTTGTATCTCCAAATATCTCCAATCCATTGTTCTTCACTGGACAGGTCAGATCCATATCCACACCAGCACCATCATCAGTGACACCAAGGTGGACATTTCACAGCCTCAGCTTGTTGAAAAAACTGTATGGACATATCCCCCCATCCTCAAAGCACATGGTGAGTATACACACTGAGTGACTGAGTGAGTGCCATTCCCTCGCTTGGGTTGTTCTGCTGACGCGTACACACTTCAAGGTGGTCTCCCTCCCTGTCTCTCCAGCTCTTTAGTAAACAGAGAATACAATTTCAGGTCAGGATACCAATTGGAAGTGATGAAACAGAAAACAGAAAAACTAAAAGAGCAGACACATTTTCACCTGGAACACTAGGAATTTGGTCAGCTGTTGCCTTGCTCAGCTGTAAAATTAATTATGTTTTTTTTCACCTGAAGACAGTGCCTCAGTATTTTTTCCCTATAGTCTGCCTCACCACAAGCAGAACTTTGGGTTCCTTTGCTTCTATGCCTATACCTGTTCCACTGAAGAGCACCTGTTTTGAGCCACTGTGATTGAACCCAGGCAGCGCTTCCTTTTCTAAACTATAAATTTGATGCTGGACGCCTGGACCGATCCATTTCATTACATCTGTACTCTCTCTTTTTTAGTGTGTTCTAGTGCAAACCACATTCTGCTCTATACACATCCTGAAGGGTTATGTAATGAGTAATGAGTAATGAATTCCCATCGGAGCAATTATGGTGTGCATATGTTATCATATACTGTGTGATGCATGTTGTTGTGATGCATTTCATGACCCTCAGTCCAGATGTACTGACATCTCCATACTGTATGCATTACATTGTTACAATCTGGGAACCCATTCGGTAAAATAAGAAAAATAATTTGAGATTATGATAATTATGATCTTGTAACATATAGATTGTATAGATATTGATATTATAAATATATTCCTGTAACATATATAAATCATAAATATATTCATGTACCTTTAACATATAGATAATATAAAACACTATCCTATACCACTACCATATAGATATGCATGTACAGTAGCTATGATATTGAACCAAGTAAAGCTAAATTGATTATTGATTACTAAAATTATGTTGATAATTGAATAAAAGTGTATCTGGTGTAATCCAGTGTAATCCAGTGTATTCTGGTGTATTCCAGTGTAATCTGGTGTAATCCAGTTTGTGCTGGTTGTTTCAGGAGCGTTGATGCTGATAGCGTGGATGACCACAGGGACACTGGGGATGCTGGTAGCCAGGTATATGAAGGGCGTGGCCAAGGGTCAGGGCTGCCTGGACAAAGATGTCTGGTTCCTGGTGAGACCTCAGAGTTTTACTGTCACTTCATGCAAAACCCGAGGAATGTAGCATTTCAAATGGTTGTATTATGGAAACCCTCTCCTGTATGTAGCTTGTAGATCAGCTATTTACAGTACTGTTGTGAGACACTTTTTTCTTTATTTGACATTTTGTAACTCATTACGATTATACTGTGTGTGCGCGCGTGTGTGTGTGTGTGTGTGTGTGTGTGTGTGTGTGTGTGTGTGTGTGTGTGCGTGTGTGTGTCCAGGTTCATGTGGGTTTGATGATATTGACCGTGGTAGCCACCTGCATCGCTTTCATCCTCGTGTTCTCTCACCGTCGGGGCTGGAGTGGGGTAAGTGCTTGATGTGAAATATTCACTGATATTCACAGATATATTTTCAGATTGTTTATTCGTCACATTCGTGAGTGTGTAAGGACCTGTACTGTTATTGTTCTTGTAGCGAGACATTGTGAATAAAAAGTTCTGTATATGTCTCTGAGATGTAGTGGAATAGAAGTGTTAAGTGTTGAAAAATGGAAACACTCAAGTAAAGTAAAAATACCTCAACATCGTACTGAATTAAAGTACTTGAGTACTACTACTATGTACTACTTAGTTACTTTCCGCCACTGTTTGCAGGGAGCTCATTCAGTCTTGGGGTGTCTAGTGATGATTCTAAGTTTGATCCAGCCTGCCGTGGCTGTGTTCCGCTGCGCTCCACAACATCACCTGTAAGTATACTCTCTCACTAAAAGGTGCTCTAAGTCAGTGGTTCTCAACCTGTGGGTCGGGACCCCCAGGAGGGTCGCCACCTGATTTTGTGGGGGTCCCCAGATGACAGTGAAAAAAAAATACTAGAAAGAGCACAAGTCTCCGCCAGCAGACCCGTGCTATTTTAATAGCACGGGTCGTCTTGGTAGAACGGGTCGTCTTGGTAGAATGCGCGTGGTTTTTGGTGTTCTGCAGGGGCGACTGAATATGTAGTGTCTGCATCTAAAAAATGTTCTTCTTGAAGCAATGTGTCATATGGGAGTCGTCGTAATTGACTGGTTTGTTCAAATGCTTGTCTGTCTTCTTCATCTTCATTGTCTTGAACAGTTTCAACAGTTGATTGGTGTGTTTGATCTATGTCAGTTTTCTCTAGTGCTACATAATGTATTTGATCAAGGTGGCCAATTGTTACAGTATTAAGACTTCGGCCTTGTTGTGGGATCAATTCAACTCTATAGTCCTCTTCTGTCACTGCGCAAAAAACAAGGTTTCCGGCTATGAAAACAGATGAAAATTAGATGTAAATTCAGTGAAAATTCCTGTATTTACATGAGCTAAACCACTCGGAAAACTCAAAGTTTTCTGAGTCAGTAAAGACTGGTATCGTACCAAATTAAGTATGCGTGACCCCCTGCTGGGGCTGCTGCCAGAAAATCACACCTTCAGCCCTAACCTGGATTTCCACAATTTGGGAGGGGGGAGATCTCCCCCCTCCTCCCTATCTAGAGTAATGCTACTGAGCATGTGCAATAAGCCACCTATGATTGGCTGTGACCTATACTAGGTGGGCAATCATCCCTCCCTTATTTTGGGGGTCACATTGTGAGGGGGGGGGGGGGGGGATGGGGGCTCACAAGGTGACCCCCCTCCTAGGGATCTAGGGGGGTGGTGCCCCCCCTTATTTTATTTATATATATATATATATATATATATATATATATATATATATATATATATATATATATATATTTTTTTTTTTTATTTATTTAGTTATATACACACACACACACACACACACACACACACATATATACATACATGATTCTGAAAACAAATAGGCAACAATCTCAGTCAGGTAAATTGTGTTTATTGATAAATAAAAAAACAGTATACAGTATACTTTGGCTATTCAAAAATAGCAGATCTACAAGCTCATAGTGTGGTACTGAGTGCAGCGCTGTGAGAATGCCCGACTTGCGGTTGGAGTTAGTACAGAGGCCTTGATAGGGTACAACCAAAAAGGTGTATTTATTTTGATTGTTCACCGACAATACAAACAATACATGAACACATGAAGCTCGCCACACAGGTGACATGGTGGTGTCCAGCTCTCATCCTACCACCCTCTGCCCTTCTAACTTGGTCCAGCCCAATTACTCTGGCCACAGGCACAACTTACAGGGACATGTTAAGCTTTCAATAATCACCCAGCATTCCCTATATTGCACTACTCAAACATATTGCTCTCTTATCACACTCATACCCATTACACATTGCACTTGCCCTTCATGATTATAATTCAATAAATACTTAAAATCATTGTGCAAAATTCAACTGTGCAAAACCTCAGTAACAGAGGACCTCAGAACAGAGAGCTGTTACATTTCCTCTCTCCAAGCTCTTCAATCCTCATGGTGCTGGCCAGGCTATGGGAGAATCTCAGTCACAACAGTCCTCTCCTCTCCAAGTTCTTCAATCTTCTGGACTTGAACAGGACACTCTCACACTTTCCCCCTCTCAGGCTATGGGAGGAGGAATGCATATAAATACACATATATTACCCCTCTCCTCAAGACCATGGGGACACTCGCACCTCCCCCCCCCTCTCTCCAAGCTCCTCAATCAACATGGGCTTGGTAGAGGCTCTGGGAAACATCTTCACACACTTGGTTGTAGTTCTCGTTCACTTTAGTTCATAGAGTCAATGTCCATTAAAATAATATTAGGCACGTGCTGCTGGTGAGCGGGGGAACCAGGCAAACTGCCCACTCATCTGTCCTGCTGACATCCAGTAGGCCTATGTGCAATTTGCTCAGATGTGCTCACCCATTGTTCAATGTCATAATTGTGTGGCGATAAAAGCAGCCTGGGCTCTGTGGAGTGGTGGCTCCCCACCCTGGTCTCCTCAGCTCCTTCTCGACACTGCTCTCGACACACGGACTCTCTCCCCATGTGCTGGTCTTTGGCTGCCCGACGAGAGGATTCTTTCTCCATGGGCTGGTCTCTGGCTGCCCATGTCTGGAGTGGACCACAGACCTCCACATCTCGGCACGCTCCTCCAGCCTTCCCTCTGGCTTCGCTGCTGCCATGGCCCCTGGTCAGCTGATGAGCCCACTCTGTCCTCTGGCACCTCCGGCTTGTCTCCCTCCTCTGAACTTCTTAGCATGGCCTTTCTCCATCAGTCTCCAGACATGCAGTCCTGGTGGTCATCAACTGTAAAACATAGAATAGCAATTAAATTATGTATTAAATTACCATTATTACAGGAACACAGAATGTAAAACAAAAAACATCTTACAAACAGTTCCATATAACTTACCCTCAATCTTCTCTGTCGGCTCTTCATTGAGGCATTCATCTTTTTCTTCTGGTCATTATTCTCTGGCTGGTCCAGGCGATGGCTTCTTTTCAGAGACTCAAGTGGGTCCTGCAAGCAGCTAAAATACAAGGAAAATACAATTAGGATCTATTTAGTTGTTTATCTACACAAACAACACAATTCCACATCTACACTGCTCTAAAAGAGAACTTACATGTGACTGCAATTTTAACTGGCCCCTGTAAAAGTCTACGCTGGTGGAAGATGTACTTATATATTTTACTTAAGTAAAAGTAGCATATATTTTCTTACCCGTTATAACGACACGGTCTACGTCAGGGAAAGCAATGCCGACCTGATCCAACATGGGTCATCGCTGCAAGATTATGTGGAGAATTGATACTGAAAATAGAAAAGCAGCATGTTAGTTGATTCCAGTTGACACCAGTTGCAGAGTGCAGACTGCAGCCACCCCCATTTGGAACTCACACCTCCACCCCCGTCCTGTTCAAAGCCTATATCAAACCCCACCTTCCCCCTCCCCCTAATTCAAATCTCCCTTAGTCTTAGCTTAATGTTTTCTTTTTAGCCTTTTTAAGAATTTCTCTCCTGATAAAGTTGTTTGTTTTGTTTTGTTTTGTTGTAAAGCGACTTTGGGTACTAAGAAAAGCGCTATATAAATGTTATGCATTGTTATTATTTAGCTGGGGTAAATTACACAGTGATACAAACAAACAATTCATTACCTTTCTTGTGAATCAAGTCTCAGGGCATTGTTTTCAGAGTTGTGTAAACGGCTCACAGTCTCCTGCAAACAGAATGATTCACAAAGTTAGTTGGGACTATAAAAGCATAAAGGCCTTCTCTCCTTGGGTGGACACACACAGCATGCATGAATCAGTGGAATTCTCAGTCCTTAGTTCTGAAGTAGCCTAAAAACTAAGTAAAACCCAAAGGAAATTTATGTATTAACTCAAAGATAACTAAGGGGAAACTGTAAACTTAATACATGTAACAGAGGGTTTTTTCTTTCAAAAAACAAATAATCTGACAACTCTGCAGACATGTAATTGATAAATGCAAATTCAGTTAGTTTGCAAAAACAAACAAATTTCACAATTACGACATAAAGTGTTCCAGGTTTCCTGCTACAGTAATCCATGGCATATAATATTATGCTCTTGTGATACTAGTGCAATACAATATAATGTATCCTACTAACAATTTATAAATACGTCATGTAGGCTTGAAGCTTACCTTAATTCAAGTATGTTGAGTCAGTCAGCTAGTCAAGTCAACTGATTTTCATCTGGCTGCAGTGGATGGCAGTTAAGATTTCAAAAATGTGATAACCTGATTGGCCAAACTGAGAAGGAAAGTCATTGGTTGTGAATGGCTGTGCTGTAGAGAGACACTGCAGCATTCACATGATAATTAGCAACTTTGGTCAAAGCTGTCTGGAATGGGAAATGTTGTTATACTTTATAACATCTCAGAGGCAACTATTGCACTTTTTACTACAATGTAATTAATTAAAAACTTTAGTTAAGATACTTAGATTTAGATTAAGAGTATACATAAAAAAACATAGATTAACAAATTAAGCCCTACATTATACAAAGCATTGCAATGTGATTTTTTTCAAAAGACCATAGTTAAGATTTAGACAAGTTAAATTACTTTTTAGATTTAGATTATTTAAAAAACATAGATTAACAAAGATATTGAAACAAATATATATTGTTTTGTTCCATTTTTGCAACGTAAACCTGCCAAACCTGTGTTTTATTGCTGATTAAGCTCATTTGGGGAGAGAGAGAGAGAGAGAGAGAGACTCTTTATATGGCAACATTCCAACAGCAATACACATCTTCATGTTCATTAAAGACAAAACTAAGTGAACCCAAAAAAAAGAGGACCCAGCACAGCGAAGGAACCCAAAGTCAACACTCTGCACCAATGTTTTAAACCTGAAAATCTCTTGCTTGATAAAACACCCTCTTCCTGTTAACCTGTCCTCATCACCCCTCATCCCGACATCTACATTACTATTGTATTCTTGGGAACAGATATGGGAAATGTTCTTATTCACTTCTTAGATTATACAAAAAAAAAGATTAACAAATTAAGCCCTTAACAAAAATATTGAAAATTATATTTTAGTTTTGTTCCATTTTTGCTTTGGCAATGGGGAGAGGGAGAGGGAGAGGGGGAGAGAGACCCCCTCTTTAAACAAAGAGTGAATTTGGATGTCAAAGGAAATGGCCAGTCTCCTGCTGGGTCTTTGTCTGGCAGAGGAACGGTAAATCACTGATTTCCAAATGTATATAGACAAATTTCACAGTAAACATTTTCAACTGTAAATTTCCAATGACATACAAAAACACCAGCAAACTGCGGGTTTACTGAGCAACTGCAATTGCCAGAATTTGCCCATTAATGCCTCTTTTCATGCAGTGTGTGTTACTGTTGTAGATGAGTATGCTTTCTTAGCTTTGGCCTTCTGCGCCTTTGCTTGACCAATGTTAGGTGTTCTCAGAGGGACACACACACGCACGGACGGGTGAAAAAACATAAACACACCTATTTATAGGATTTTATTTCGTCATGCGTCCCTCTAGCCAATCAAAGGCATTGGTGTCAACATATTGACACGTGTCACGTGGAGCTTGACCAATGTTAGCTTGGCTAGGAGGGAGGTGAACACACAGCGGGACGAAGCGAAAACATACTCTCCGCCTCCGGCGGAGACAAAAAGGCAAACATGGTGAAAATAGCAGATCGACAAGCTCGCGAGGCTTTGTGAGCTTGTAGATCAGCTATTTTCACAATATTTATCTGTGGAACTATTACAGACTAAAATGTAGTCTAATGTAATGCCTCAACTCCTACAATTCCATGTGCTTGTCAGGGTGGGGGGTCCCCAGTTCAAATATGATAATTTTTGGGGGTCCCCAGTTCAAATATGATTATTTTTGGGGGGTCGCGGCCTGAAAAGGTTGAGAACCACTGCTCTAAGTGAGATTTATTTGTTAAAAATAAATTTTCAATAACTCTATATTCTGATGGCAATCATTGCCATAATAAAGCGTTTGTTCAGTAACTGTCTCTGTCTCTTCAGAACAGAACATACAATTTTCAGGTTGGGATACCAATTTCATCCAGGAGAGAGAACTCATACAGGAGAAACAAGTGAAATTGTTTTTAAAAAACAGAAACAAAACAAAAAAACTGACAATTGAAACTAGAACACTCTTTTTAAGCTGAATTTAAGCTGATAAATTATATTTGTGGGGTTCTCTCTCCTGATTGGATGAAATCGGCAACCTGAACTGAAAATGTATTTTCCGTTTACCAAAGAGCTGGAGAGACAGGGAGACCCCTGTTACTGAACAAACACTCTATAACAATGACTACTATCACACTATAGAGCTTTACCTTGTTAACCAAACAAAACAAAAAGTGTACAAATGATTTTGTTCCATTTGTACACTGCCAGAGTTGACACTCTAATAATTTGCCATGTTATTTGTATGATTGTGTGTGCGTTGTTATATGCTTAATATTTCTTAATATTCATTAAACCTTGCTTTCGTCACCAGGCGGTTTCTGTTTAACTGGTCTCATTCTCTGAATGCAGTAGCAATCAAAGGCTTGGCTGGTAAGGAACTGTTGCTATAAATCATTTATGTGATATCTCTGTATTCCATTTATGTATCTTATCAAGAAGATTAAACTCTTATTAAAACTCTTATCAAGAGAGAGTTAAAACAAGTGAGCAGGGTATGGGGTCAGTCTTATGTTCCCATCAACCCAGTTTAGTCTTGTTTTATTAAGGCCATGACACACTGAAAGTGTCATTGACGTGTTAAAGGCCCACTTCACCCAGTTTCAATCTATCTTCATATAATTGGTCCTCACTAATGCTCATGATAAAATGGGACCATTTTTGTCTACTCGGCCTCGGACTCGGTGTCTCAGAGGAGGGCTGTGGACAGTTCAGAAACCCGCCTACCAGTGACATCATCAATGGGGAATCCAAGCTAATAGAAACTGCAGGCTTTCTATTCCTGGAAAGTTAGCATACTGGAAGCCATAGTTCTCGCATTTAAAAAAAACTGCCTAATGATGATGTCACTGGTAGGCGGGTTTCTGAAGCATCTTGGTCTGTGTCTCTTATGAGACACATTCTAATGTATTATGACTATTAGTGAGGACCCAACTTAAACGATGGATTTATCTATCCATCTATCTATCCATCCATCCATCCATAATCTCTCTCTCTCTCTCTGTCTCTCTCTCTCTGTCTCTCTCTCTCTCTCTCTCTCTCTCTCTCTCTCTCTCTCTCTCTCTCATATTTCATCACACAGTGGCAGCCATATTCACAGGCCTCAAGTGGATGGACGGCACAGAGGACAAATGGTTGATGAAGGTGATGGGCGGGTTCGTGGCCTGGGAGGCTTTATTCTACATCCTGTTTGACCTTCACAACAGGTGGCTGCACAAAGGTAAACAAACTACGGGAACCATGACAACACACACTGTAACGGCAGTAACAACAGGTGCAGACCCATAGAGAGAGAGAGTATTGACATGCTACATCTCGCCGCAAAGCGGGCCGCTATGGACTGTAGTTCCAAACATTGGAACTATCTCATTGAGATAGAACGAGCATTTCCGCATTCCATTCTTACAATGGGAGTCAACGCTAGTGTCGTCACTCTCATACTAGATCACGCTACAGTTCAGCACGTTAAACTCTTCTGTTTCCCTTCTAGATTCAGAAGAAAGTGACTCTGCAAAGGTAAGACCAAAACACAACAGCAGATGATATTAGAATTAGAGCCTCACTGTACAGTAGATCGGTTTGATTTATTTTATGTAATCAATGAGCCTTTCGATAAGCTCCGCCCACCCACCTCGCATGGCGACGTGTTGTGAGCTTTTAGATCGTCTATTTTCACTTTTTTTCAAGTTTTTGAAATTTAGGGGAAATGTTTGGCTAAAATGTATGAAATCAAAACGTTCTATTAACGGTTGCACCCCTAATACTCTTGTAAACTTTTGTGCTCTTTGCAGGACAGCTTTTATTTGATGCTATTGGGAGTGTTTTCTCTCGGGAACCTCACCTTCCTCGTTGCACTGCTGGTCGGAATCGGGATGTCCTGAAAACGACAACCAAGAGGAAAAGAAAAAAGAAAACTACGAAAGCCTTTACAAAACATACCCAAGTGCCAGAACGGTGTTATTTGCACCTTGTTTTATATGTATTTTATATGATTAGCTGCTCGTACCTCAGTTGTATGGACAACTAAATGTTTTAACTCATATTTGATACTGATATAGTATAAAAACTGATCTAGTGTAAAAACACAACATTTTCAATTGGCTTGCCATGGTGTACATACTGTATTTTATCTGTTCTTTATATCGCTGAGTAGCCTACTTGTAGATTATGCTTGTACTGTATATTGATGAACTTTTACATATTTCAAATTTTTAAAATAAATATATTTAATATAATTATTACGTGCGTGTGTGCGTGCGTGTGTGTGCGCACACGCGCGTGTGTGTGTGTCTTATTACTTATAATGGAAGTTAAAACAGGTCCCAGGTCTATCCTGACATTTTGATGCAGGCTTTCCATGTGTTTGACACACATGTTGAGGTTACATTACATTGAAAACACACGTCCCTGCTTCTGCGGAAGCAAGAGACTGATTATAAGACTGATTATAAGTTTGTCAGGAGGAGAGAGGTGAAACAACTAGAACTGACAGAGTATAGGCAATAAGGGAATTTGTTGCATGATTGACTTAATAGTTTAGTTTATTTCAGTCAATTTTGTGGTAACATAGTTAAAATTTAATAGGTAATACAAAAAAATTGTATCTAGGCTGAACTTGAAGCCATAGCTATTATGCCTACCCTTTTACAAAACAAAGGGAAAAAAATGAAAGTCAAAATGGAGAGAAAAAAACAAACACTTTTCTATGCATGTACGTGTTTGCTGTACTGTACAAGTACAATCAATGGTCAATAATTTCCAGAAGCCTTGTATCCCCATATTTCACCTGTGTTCCACGTGTGTGCGAGTGTCGTTTTTAATGAGTGATTAAAACCCTTTGTCAAACGGAAAACTGCTGAGTGGACGCCATCTAGTGTCCATCAGCAGACACTACATGCGATGTCCGACCAGAGGATTTTATTACACCGTGTTACACATGTGTTGATCAGTGGCGGAAAAATTCTTCATCTTTTTACTTATAAGTAAAAGTATCAATACTGCAAAGTAGAAATAATCTGTTACAAGTAAAAGTTTGCTCATCAAAACGTAATTGAGTAACAGTACAAAAGTATTGGCATCAAATGATATGTTTTTTTGGTGCCCAGTTGTCCTGGTGCCCACCTCTCATCCCAAAGATATGGTGCCCAGGTGCCCAGATGCCCTAAGTGTAGTGCCCACATGTCTTGACTTGTATTCTTTACAAGGAACTTCACGGAAAAGTAAGCCCAAAGTCGCTTATAATAAGTGGACATGGCAACACTGCCTGGTTTCTATTGTGAATCAACCAGTGTGATCCGGTCCACAAAGCCCGCCTACGGTATCCGGTCATTTTCATGACCACAAGAAAGCAAGAAGTGTTTCCGTATCCTGTCTCTAGACCCACACCGGATCAGCTGATCCCAGTCTACCACGGCTTGGCTCTGCTCTGGCTCAGACCGAAAGGAAGTGGGCGGGGCTCTATGGGTGGAGGTTTGTTTGTTGTTTTTCTGCCTGAAAATGTTTTGGTTGGGTTTTTGTTTTTTAAAATGAAATTAACTTAGTTTTAAAAACATCAGTCAGTGGAGCTCGTCTCCAGTCTCTGTTACAGCAACAGTTATACAGTACAATGTTCAGTTTGTTCTATGTATTGCTCGTGGTTCCGAGTTATTTTGCTGGTAAGTTTAAGTGACTCATGCATGTCTTTTCATCTACATAAAGATCCAAAATCCATTTATTTCGCTTGCTAATTGTAACGAGTAATTCTGAACTTTCTTAACTAATTATTCTGCAGTCCAAATACATATAATAGAAACATGGATACAGGAGGAGGACGCAACACAGGTCAAACGAGGACAGTTGTTAGCCATGGATCACACGACGGTCGTCTGTCATGACGGTCATGTATGAACTTCAACCTGGTGTTTGTACTTTCTCCGTTTACGGCCCGTACATCTACATAAACGTGCAAATTTCAAATATGAAGTGCTTGCCTCATGGCCACGGATGTTACAATTTTGTACGGGTCCTCAGAAGTTCCCGTATGTTCCGTATTGTTCAATAAAAAGCATTTTAATCCGATCGGTGGCCATTTTCTCATAGAGTTATAATGTATATCAGAGTGCAATACACCTTCCAACCGATAGGGTCGCGTAGTTGAAAGCGTATAAATACGGAGATAATAGCCACCGACCGGATTTAAATGTTTTTTATTGAACAACACGGAAGATATGGATACTTCTGAGGGCCCGTACATAATTGTAACATCCGTGGCCATGGGATAAGCACTTTATATTTGAAATTTGAACGTTTATGTAGATGTACGGACCAAAAAGGGAGAAAGTGCAAACACCAGGTTGAAGTTCATCCATGACTGTCATGATATGACAGTCATGTTCCAGGACTAGTTGAGGAAAAGTACAAAAGTATTCGGATTAAAATGTACTTAAAGTACTGAAAGTAAAAGTACAGATTTTGCAGAATGTCAAATTTCACAAGTTTCCAAATGTATAGGATATAGATGTTTTTTTTTTTCAAATAGCCTAAGAATGCATAGGGCTGAAGTGGTTCATGCATATTTTATAATAATCATCAAAATGTAACTAAGTAACTATTAACTAAAGTTGTCAAATAATTGTAGTGGGGTAAAAAGTAAACACTATTTACCTTTGAGATGTAGTGGAGAAGTAAAAGTATTGACAATTGTAAATACTGAAGAAAGTAAAAACAAAATTATTTAAGTTTAGCACTGGCAGCCCACCCTCGGTGATGAGTGAATGGTGGTGGTGGTGGTGGGGGGGATTTGTGGTAGGTAGGTTATTTTTTTGTTTTTTGTTTATTTCTCCTGAAGAGTACTGTCATCCCCACCCCTGTTATATTCTGGTAGTTTAATCAATCTGTCCTTTTACCTGTTATGTTCCGGTAGTTGAATCGATTATCTGACCTTTGACATGTCTCTTCTTTCTAAGTCTCATATGGAATAAGAAGACTTCCATGCTATGGCGATACTTCTACCACAGAGTGGTCGGACATGGGACATGGCAAACCCCACAATCTGAACATGTTCTTCACTCCAAGTCGACCTGGCAGCCAAAGGATACAAGTGTCTAAAAACGGAGTGGTGAGCAACACTTCTGATTTGTCAGATTCATATCCGATCGGCAACGATTGGCTTTCAAACATTGCGAGAGAATTGTGGGGCCAGCCCTCCTAGTTGTTGTTGCATTTGGTGCACAACCTACGTTTATGAAGACAGATCCTAAGATAATAATAATAATTATTAGACCTTTTCATTTATTTCGGTGCAGGTAAAACAGATAGACTGACGTTTCGGTCTTTCGACCTTCCTCAGAGTCATAGGTGGCAGCAACAAGGTAGACAGTTATATACAGAGGTGAGCATGGGCTGTGCTCTCAATAAACCAATGGTGGATGGCCCTCTGTTTAGTGGTAATTACCTAGTACTGCATGTCACAGTCTCAAGGTTGCGCCTATCAGTAGTGATTAGGCTTAGTTCTGGGCATGTGGACCATTTAGCATATTACAAGATATAGAAAATAGTCTACACATATAATGCCTTGTTAAGGTTGGTTTAGAAACAGTGTACAAGTAGAAAGAGGGGCCAAGCAAAATTAGGCCAATGCAAAAACATTTTGAATACATTTTGACTAAATAATAATTCACAAAAAAGATAATTGACAAAAAAGAGAAAAGGGGAACACTCTCAAGAGTACAGAGCACACAAAAGCAATGTCAGGAAACCAGCAGTTTGTTATTATGTCTCCACCCCGTGATGGGACTGAATTTTTTTCTATTCCCCAGAATTTCAGGGATGCTGGAGAGCCATGATTTGCTGATTTATAATGCCTGGCCATGGCATATTCTGGGTTGTTAGTGCGAATAGCAGTTTTGTGCTCGCTAGAGATGCGCGGATCGCGGTTTTAGCCGCGGTTGCCGCAGTTAACCGCAGTTTGGGTGGATTTGGGTCAATCAAATATAATTATTAATTAATATCGGATAAACCGCGGGTGAAATATTGCGGTAAATAAATTAATGACATCTAATACATCTATCCATAAAATAGCTAAATCTCTGCGTGCTTGTGTCTGTGTGAGTGTGTAGAGCAGCCTCTGTGCGATGCGATCACAAAATGCATTGATTTAGCCTATGGAATGTCGGTGCGTCTTTTTTCTTTTTTTTTAACCGGTGCTGCTGTGCTGCGCTGAAGAGCAGTGCGCTCTGTATGTTGGATGCCGCACAGAGTCTGTATGTTCAGCGCAGCAGAGCATTGCGCTCTGTATGTTCAGCGCAGCACCGGTTTAAAAAAAAGAAAAAAGACGCACCGACATTCCATAGGCTAAATCAATGCATTTTGTGATCTCATCGCACAACTAATACTAAAACTAACGGGGAATACCAGAAAATAATAATATTTTGACATACGGGAAAAACGGTTGATGCGGATATTAAAATTGGATAATATAATTATTGCGGTTGGATAACGGATGGATAATTAATTTGTACATGCGGATTCGGATGACCATGAGAGGCCATCCGCGCATCTCTAGTGCTCGCCTATACAGAGTTTAAGTGGTCTCTTGGTTTGACCAATATATGCCAGTCCACAGGGACACTTGAGCATATATGCCACATGGGTTGAGTTACAATTTATAAATGAGGATATTTTGTATTTTTTACCTGTACGTGGATGGGTAAAGAATTTAGCATTAGATGAATTAGAGCATTGGGCGCAGTTGCCACATTTATAGAAACCCTGTGGGGGATTAGGGAGCCAAGTGGGGGGGGAGGGTGTATTCATGTCCGAGTGGACAAGACGGTCTCTGAGGGAGCGTCTGAAAGAAAAGAGAGGAGGATCATTACACATGTTAACAAGTTTGGGATCACTTTTTAAAACGTGCCAATGTTTTAGGAAAGCATTCTTAATTAGCCCTGCCGCTGGAGAATATTGTGTTGAGAAACAGAGCCGAGTGGGTGTCTGTTTAGGTTTTTTTATTAGTAGGGACGTTCTGTCTGTATGTAGGGCTCTGTTATATGCTGCGTCTAGGTCCACTGGATTATAACCTCTTTCTGTGAAGCGGTTAGTGAGCTCTGTAGCTTTTGATTCAAAGTCTGTGGTGGAGCTGCAGTTGCGCCTAAGGCGCAGATATTGGCCAATAGGAATATTCCGAATGAGTTGTTTAGAATGGTTGCTATTCGCTCTTAGTAAAGTATTCCTACTGAGTGGTTTACGGTAGATAGTGGTGTCAAACAAACCATCAGTACTTTTAAAGATGGTGAGGTCTAGAAAATGTATTTCATTATTGTTAAACTCCAAGGTAAAAGTGAAGTACCTAGTGGTGGAGTTTACATACAGGAGGAACGCTTGCAGCTCATCTACGGTGCCCTTCCAGATCAAGAGCACATCATCAATGTACCGGCGCCAAAGAGCTATTTTAGGGAGAAATGTGTTATTTACAGGATTGTGTATAAATCGTTCTTCCCAGAAACCCATAACCAGACAGGCATATGACGGGGCAAAAGCACTGTACCCATAGCAGTCCCCTGGCATTGCAAATAAAAATTACCAGCAGAGTACTTGAAGAAGTTGTTAGACAAAATAATCTCAGCGACTTCAGTCAAGAAAGCTGAGGGGGGCATGATGTGTGCCGGGCGTGTATCTAAATAGTGGGAGATGGCTTCTAAACCCACATCATGCGGTATGCATGTATACAGACTCGTTACATCGAGTGAAGCTAAGATGGTATCAGCATGTTCACATTTCAAATTATGAACCAGATTCAGAACGTCAGTGGTGTCCCCAAGATATGAAGGCAAATTTAACACATGTTTTCTCAAAAAATGATCAACATATTGAGACAAGGGCTCAGTGAGACTGCCTATGGAGGACACAATGGGGCGGAGGGGGGGGGGGGGTTCTCTAGGGTTTTGTGAATTTTAGGAACACCATAAATTACTGGGCACACAGGGTGATCTTTGATCAAAAATGTCTTTTCCTTGTCTGTGATAAAGCCTCTCTTAAGAGACGCATCAATAAAACCATCAATCTTAGTTTTGACTTTTGCAGTGGGGTTTGAGGGTAGAGGGGTGTATTGGTTGGTGTCAGCGAGCTGACCTAAAATACCCAAGTTGTATTTATCCAAACTCATGACTACTACTGCGCCACCTTTATCGGCTGGGCGTATAATGATGTCATTTCTTACTTCAAGGTCATGTATGGCTTCCGTTTCAGTTTTGGTCATGTTGGGTTTACCTTTAATTTTTAGGCACATTTTAGCCAGGTCATGTTCTACCAATTGACCAAAAGTTAAAATGGAAGGACTAAGATTATATGTGGGAAGGAAAGATGACTTCTTTTTAAAAGGGGTGGGTTCTCTGACAATCTCAGGTACAGATTCATTTACATTGGGATTACAGCTACTGACACTATTGCTATAAAAAGCATTAGGTCTGGAGAAGAAATGTTTCAAGTGTAATATACGGAGAAACTTAAAGGTATCTACCTTGAGAGTAAAATGGTCAACAGTGTTTGTAGGAGCAAAGGTGAGTCCTTTACTAAGAACAGTCTTTTCTTGATCTGTGAGGCTGTGGTCGGATAGATTGATCACAGTCTCCTGTTGCGTGGAGAGCGTGCGCGTGCCCCTGTCTAGGCAGAATCTGAATGGGAACTCAGTCAAACAGAATAGACAAAATAAGGCACAGACAAATTCACAGTTTTAGAAGAATTGGTGATATATTTCTGATATCAAAAAGGAGCCTCAAACTTACAATTCAGCAGGACAAGAAATGTATGGAACAGCCAGCAGTATGAACTCAAGGAACACACTGAAAGGTTACAGGTTTTATACAAGTGACTTCAAACAGTTCTCACAGCACCTCCTGGCCCACATGGACACCAATCACTCGGCTCATCCTCAGATTTGTTAATTTGTCACCTTAGCATGTGAAGTGAAACAAAAGAATGCAAATGTCTCTGTTAGGAGACAGGGTGTCTAGCAGGCAACCATTCCTAAAGCAGGGTGGAGCCCCAAGCAGAAGAACATCTTCATTTCAAATGTTAATGTTCAAATATCCTTGACATTTCCCCCATTTTAACATTTAAAATACCTTTACACAACATAACTCATAGCAACATATCGCAGGAATAGGCGAAAAACCCATATTCAACGTCACAGGAAAATTCCTATCCAGCCCAGCTCAATTAGCCACGACCACCCTTCCGGCCAACGACATGTAGAAGTTCATCAAAACAAAAATGCATAGGGAAAAAGTCCATTCATGAACAGAAAAATTAACAAAATACAGTTACAGATCACAAAAGAAAATAAAAACACATAAGCTCCAAAAATGGGTCCCCTAGTCCATTGTTCCAGCCAACTCTTGCAGTAGGGAAAAAGCAATTGTAGAGCAAAACTTCGCAATCATCGAAAAGGTCAGGTCCAGCCAGTGAATGTCCCGTTGGCCATCCAATAAACGCTGTAGAACACACCAGCACTGGTTCACGGTCGTCCACGTCCGCGGCGCTCTGTGCCTTCCTCTGTGAAGAGTGGATCCACATTCTTGGGGGAGAACGCAGGTAGCTGTTTGGAGTCCAACACGAACATCCAGACCACAGGCAGAAATGGACACTTCACACCTAACCCATCTGCTCCACCTGCAAGGAAAGAGAAAACAATGTTTTTAAAAAACCCACATATGGTTGAACACAATATAGAAAATTATTTCACTTCCTAGAAAAAAACACTTAACGTGCAAAAGCAAACCACCGATACTATACCACACAAGTTGCCAAACCAGTATTCAGTACGTCCAATCTCCTTCTCTCAGAGCAAGCACTCCAACGGACCTTAAAAGAAAACTTAAAATAGCATTGTTAACATCACTCAACTAACCCTATCACCTTAAATTCTTACTACTTGTAAAACAAGCCAAAAATGTTCTGCAGGTATAATAAACTGCACTGGGACCATATGTAGTGATGCAGCCCTGGCCATGCTTTATATTACTAAGAGAGAAGAAACCATTAGATAAAAACAAACATTTAATAGAAATCTAAGTTTAAACAGAAACTGCACAATTCACTCAACTGTTACAAAATTAAAACATACTTACCCCCACAGCTTGGACGCCCAGAAAGTTTCACTCTTCCTCGTACCAAAGAAATTACAACACAATACTTTCCGACGCGCATGCCAATAGTTTAGGAATTAGTATATTAGTAATTAGTTGTTAGTCACAGAAGGACACAAGATAAACACTCATAACATAGCAATATGAATTCACATCAAAATAACAGTCAGCCTCCCACGCATTAAATTCTGCAACCCTAAAGGAAACTGGGGACATTATAAAACAATCAACACATCATATATACATAACCTTTTCCTTATGTTCAAAACCTGGAGAAGAACACTTTAAGCAAGATATTAAGACAAGGAAAAACATCTCAATTTAGTACGGTCAATCTTTGCTCGTGAGGCGTCCCTCAGAGAGCAAAAACTCTTAAAATGGCTTACAAGGCGTCAACGTCGCATTCTCTCGCAAAATGACCAGGCTGATGACAGTTCCAACATAACCACTCATCTAATGTGGTCACATCAGCCGGACCACCATTATCTGGAGCATAGAATTCCAATTGAGCCATTAGCAGTCTATCACCCGTGGCTTTTGACTTTTTCAGTTGAAGAATTTCTTCTTCTCGTATTATCGTGTCCGCGTGCAGACAGTATTTCTTCACATCATTCAATCTGGCACTTTGCCATGCAATGCAATGTCTCACAAAGACTGCTCGCACCTCAGGGAGGAGCCCATCCACCAGAGTCTGAATGAACTGTCTTTCCCATGACGAATCTACTGCAATGTCAACAGGCTGTGCATTACCGCTGTGTGAATTAAAAACAGGCAATTTCCTAGCGAAATAATCATCAAATGTTTCATTTGGCTTCTGCACACATGAGTAGACCGTTGTCATGTTAATTACTGGTTTAAATGTATCCTCAAATGCAGTGGCTAGGGCAGCTAACTGTGTCTGATAAGGAGACGCTCCATCAGCTGACCAGGTCGCGTTCGAATTCCACGTCACAGGTTTTACTTCCCCCCAAAGGAGACCTAATTTAGTAATACACACGTGCTCTAGTTCTGCAGAAGTCGGACTACATTGGGCTGTCATTTTCTTAAAAGCAGTGGCAAATGTTACACCATTGCTCCTTGGGTCTGGCAGTGAACTTACTATTGCCTGAAGTTCTGCTATTTTCCAAGGCCTATAAACCCTCTGGATACCCCCCTGGCCATCCGGGCATTCCAACATTGGAAGAAGCATGTTGCTTCCAACCAGTGACAACTGCGGCTGGTATGATAAGCCAGATCTGGAAATGCTTGAATATTGACCAAGAGGTGCTACAGATCCTGGAAAAACATGGCTTCTTTCTAGCAGGCCACTTGTGGCCACGGATTTAGATGGGAATCTAGAACTCTCTTGAATTTGGTCCATTATATTACTATATGATGGGGGCGCCAACAGCTGAGACTCAGCGGCAGCGCCGGGTGTCGGCAGCTTCTCTGGAAATGCTGGAGTAGGCACCAGTGGGGCTCCCAGCTGTGAGCCCTGACTGTGAGAGGGGGTTACTGTCACTAGACAATCAACTTTGTGCATCTTTGTCCCCACCCCCCTTCGAGAGTTGGCCGTCTCCTCCCATAGCTTTAACCCATCGAGCTGTTTATTCCATTTAGCATTTAATTTAGCACAAGCAGACCCTTTGCTTTTATCAATTTTTTCTCCAAACTCTTTTGCCATCTTTTTCCTCAAAGATCGGAGCACAGGCTGTTTAAAGCTTCCATGTTCAGGAAAACCATAATTTTTATGCCATTTTGGCAGAAATGCAACCCCTTTAACTCCAAATTTGTCATGCACAATCCTTGCAGGACCCTGATATTCCTTCTTATATGCAAGTATTGCCCCCATGTTAAATTTAAAGCTCTCAATATGCAATTTAATATTATTACTACTATTATTATTATGGTACGCACTCAACCTGGGCGATATTATTTATATAATGTCTTATTTAATTAATGCTGTTCAATTTACTATAGTAAGTATTAAAACTCAAAGTATTAAAACTCAAATAATTCTGCCAAAATATATGTATAAATCAAGGCAATCTCTATTACAGACAACAAAAGGGACTTTCTTCTTGCAGGTTTCGTTCATAAATGGGAGGCAATTGAAAAATTCCTCCTCTAACAGACATAAACCAAGCCTCAAGAAAAATTAAAAGAACACTGTGTTGCTGAAAAGAACTTCCAAAATATCACAAAGTATAAAGACAAATGTACTTTGACTCACAAACAAACAAACAACAACTCATTCACTCAGCGCTTTTCTTGCTTTGTTAGCAAAAGGACCTTAGGCAAGGATAAACCTCCCTTTCTATAGTAGCTACTGAAGGCAAGACTTACGTCCCCCTTAGACCATTCAACTTGTATAGATGCAGCAAAATTAATGAATAATTCCCTGATCTACTTACTTGATTAGCAGCAGGTAAAAGAATAAAAACGAACAGACAGCATCACCACAAACAAAAACACCAGGAGACTGAACAACGTCAGTCTGACTACAAAAAGGCAAAACGCTGAATCAACCTACCTAATGAAAATGCTTACACTACAACAGTCAGAACTTCTCCACAACCTAAACCTCTCTATCAATATGAAGCGATATACTATATCCTTCAGTCTGAATGTCTATTAACACTAAACAGTACAAACAAAGACATCACCAACACACTCCAAAACCACTGAACCACAGTCTGCCTTATACCAGCTACCCAAACAGATTTCACCAGAACTTACCGCTTGTGCTTGACTGAACAGTAAAAGATTGTCCTTACCCCCCACTGTACAGTCAAACACCGCGCCGCAGCAAAATCCAAGCCCAATAGCAACGGCAAAGGACCTCCAAATGTCTAGGCAGAATCTGAATGGGAACTCAGTCAAACAGAATAGACAAAATAAGGCACAGACAAATTCACAGTTTTAGAAGAATTGGTGATATATTTCTGATATCAAAAAGGAGCCTCAAACTTACAATTCAGCAGGACAAGAAATGTATGGAACAGCCAGCAGTATGAACTCAAGGAACACACTGAAAGGTTACAGGTTTTATACAAGTGACTTCAAACAGTTCTCACAGCACCTCCTGGCCCACATGGACACCAATCACTCGGCTCATCCTCAGATTTGTTAATTTGTCACCTTAGCATGTGAAGTGAAACAAAAGAATGCAAATGTCTCTGTTAGGAGACAGGGTGTCTAGCAGGCAACCATTCCTAAAGCAGGGTGGAGCCCCAAGCAGAAGAACATCTTCATTTCAAATGTTAATGTTCAAATATCCTTGACACCCCTCCTCGTTTTGCGTGTTGAGAACGGGCGTGTGGAAAAGGAGGTTTGGAAGACCTTTTATGGGCATCGGTTACGTCACTGGCAGCGTCGGAGGAGGATTCCCTCTCGCTGGCTGTCGAGAGCAGGTCTTTCATGTTTTTGGCAGGGGGGCGCCGTTGGCTCTTGAAGGCTTTTCTTTTGCCATGCCAGTCGTATATGGTTCCCACCTCGTAGTCTTTGATGTCACGCTTGTATTTGTCCATCTTGTAGGCTTGAAGGTCTTTCACAAACTCCGACACGGTGGTAGTGATGTTATTCGTTATATCATTGTAGGTGTCCGGGTCCACTTTGGCTTTAATTTCATTCTCAATGTTTGTAATGTTTGCTATCACTTTATCTCTCTCTGCTTTGTTTTTTTGAATAACTAAAAGCATAAGGTCCATTGAACATTTGTTCAGAATCTGTTCCCATTGCTGTACAAAATGTATGTCATCCATCCCAAAGGACGGGGTTTTGTGTAAGCGGAGTCCGCGAGGAATCCGCTTTTCACGCCAATACTCTGAGAGTGTAATAGAATGCCAGAGGAATCTGGCTTCAGTCTTTTTTGCATCTTCAAGGTCTCTTGTGAGAGTAGGTGTACATGACACTGTTGGTTGAATAAAATCTTTAAAAAGAGACTGTGGAAGAATAATACTTGCACCTTGTTCTTCAGTAAAGTGCAACTGCGCCCAATGCTCTAATTCATCTAATGCTAAATTCTTTACCCATCCACGTACAGGTAAAAAATACAAAATATCCTCATTTATAAATTGTAACTCAACCCATGTGGTATATATGCTCAAGTGTCCCTGTGGACTGGCATATATTGGTCAAACCAAGAGACCACTTAAACTCCGTATAGGCGAGCACAAAACTGCTATTCGCACTAACAACCCAGAATATGCCATGGCCAGGCATTATAAATCAGCAAATCATGGCTCTCCAGCATCCCTGAAATTCTGGGGAATAGAAAAAATTTCAGTCCCATCACGGGGTGGAGACATAATTAACAAACTGCTTCGCAGAGAAGCATTATGGATCCATAACCTTGACACCCTAGAACCCAATGGTCTAAATGAAGAACTGAGCCTTTCATGCTTTCTATAGACGGTCCCTGAGGTTTCCTGACATTGCTTTTGTGTGCTCTGTACTCTTGAGAGTGTTCCCCTTTTCTCTTTTTTGTCAATTATCTTTCTTGTGAATTATTATTTAGTCAAAATGTATTCAAAATGTTTTTGCATTGGCCTAATTTTGCTTGGCCCCTCTTTCTACTTGTACACTGTTTCTAAACCAACCTTAACAAGGCATTATATGTGTAGACTATTTTCTATATCTTGTAATATGCTAAATGGTCCACATGCCCAGAACTAAGCCTAATCACTACTGATACGCGCAACCTTGAGACTGTGACATGCAGTACTAGGTAATTACCACTAAACAGAGGGCCATCCACCATTGGTTTATTGAGAGCACAGCCCATGCTCACCTCTGTATATAACTGTCTACCTTGTTGCTGCCACCTATGACTCCCCCCCCCCCCCCCCCCCCCCCCTAAGATCTGACTTGAATTAGAACTGATTACAAGAACAGAATATCACATTTCATTTAATCTCTGACTATGTATGTATTTATTCATGTGTTTGTGTTGTGCCCCCTGCAGGTGTTGGACCCACACTACGTGTTCTCTGATGATATTTTCACCGTACGCAAGGTGACTGAGAAAGACGCCGGAGAGTTTTCGTTCCTGTTGGACGGCGTCTTGACCGACGTCCTGACATTGGTGGTCAGAGGTGAGACTGCTGGACACCTCAATCCAGGGATATAACTAAAAACAGAAACAGAATTACAAAAACTAGAATAATAAAACAACATTTTAGTTAACTGAAATAAAAATGAAAACGAGGCTTTACGCAAAAACAGTAACTAACTGAAACTGTAGTGTGAGCTTACAAAACTGACGAAAACTAAATGAAATAAGAGAAAAGGCCCTTAACTCTCTCAGTGCCAGACCCCGAGTTATCCCGAGTTTTAGGGTTATACCCTCAGTGCCAGAACGAGAAAAAAAAGTGTTCAGAACCCAAGATATCATTATCTGAAGATTTGCAGCTCCATCCACTCTTTGTTTAACCTATAACTGAAAAAGGCTGTATCTCGCTTCCTAAGCACTTTTTTTTTACTTTGAAAAAAAAAAAAAAAAAGTTGGCAAAGTTTGCAATCATTTTTTTTTTTTCATTGGCACTGAGAGAGTTAATGGCCCTTACTTTGTCAATATTTCATACATACAAGGTCATCTAACTGTGCCAGTTTTACATTTTTGTTATAGAGGGCAATTATAATGTATTAAGGCATATAAGGCTTATAAGCCAAGGATCCTTTTAAGCCCTTTTGTCAAAAAGTGCCACTAATAGTACATCTACAATCTGATGAGACACTTTATAAACATTTGATATTTACCACTTCCGTACAGTCCATACAGTTACTTGCATCAGTGGAATGCAGGTAAGGACTCAAATTGTAAATATTAATTACCAATATTTGGAATCAAGTTAAATTAATTTACCTCAAACTCTGCTGCCTTTCATATTTTGTGTACCAATCACGTTTTTCCCCCTCTCGGTGTGTGTGTGTGTGTGTGTGTGTGTGTGTGTGTGTGTGTCTAGATTGTACAAATAAAGTGGAAGTAGAAGTAGTTTATGGAGACACCTACAACTTCTCCGTGCGCTCAGGTGCGTACAGCCTGGAATTCACCCCACAATGGCACTCAGATGAGCCAGCGGTGCTACTGTGGAATCGCACCGGCACACTCCCACAAGCCGCTGGGGGACGCAGGGGCAACCGAAAAGCCGCTGGGGAACGCAGGGGAAGGCTGGTGGACAAAGAAAACAACAAGTGGATGATAGAGCGCATCACGCATGAACACAGTGGCTACTACACCTTCAGGGACAAGAAGCTGGATTTTCTCTACAGAAGACAGATGATAGTTAAAGGTTAGGATGCAATAACAAATAACGGTCCTTTTATTCATATTTTGTTAGAGTGTGATGAATTGACCAGTGGTTCTCAAGGACCCCCTAAATTAATTTGTGTTTGGCCACGGACCCCCATCTGTAAATATTGGTGCCAGGGACCCCCATACAAGATTTGTGTTTGTTGTTTAAAAACATATTCAAAATGTTACCATTTGTTTTCAAGATGTGAAATAATCGTACAAAATAAATAGTGTAAGGAACTTAAACCATTAAGGAAAGCATCTGTGTCATTTTTAGATTAATAGATTTCGTTGGCTATTCAAAAGTAGCAGATCTACAAGCTCGTAGCGCGGCACCGAGTGCCACGCTACGAGCTTGTAGATCTGCTATTTTAGAAAAATCGTGAAGATTTGTGCAAATTTTTTAATATATATATATGTTTTTTCTTTAAAGCAAACATTTTAACTCAAATCTATGCTTCTGGGGGATCCCTGGAACAACATATTTTGACATTTATTTTGACAACATATTTTCAGCCAAATACATATCTTTTTGGGGGTCCTTGACATGAAAAAAGTTTGAGAGCCACTTATATTATAATATTTTTTTCAAAAATGTTTTAGGAATCCCCAGAAACAAAGATTTGAGTTAAAAATGTTCGCTTTAAAATATATATATATTCAAAGATTTGCCCTCTGTGCCGCGCTATGAGCTTGTATATCTGCTATTTTTAAATAGCCAAAGAAATCTTAAAATGACACAGATGCGTTCCCGACTTCCCGGTCTTAACGGGTTAATTCTCTGAGATTCTTGCTTTTCATCTTGACTTTTCTTCCACAGTGAAATGGGTAAATTTTACGCATAATCTCTTCTGTCTCGTATACAGCGCTGCACCTATATTTTGACAAATTTCAGGGCGAGGAGTTTGAAATCAGATTTGAAGTGGACCCTAACGTGTTGGACATGAGCTACACCCCAACTGGAGGCTGGGAGGTGCCGTTGATGAAGGACGGCTGGCTGGTGGATGAATGGGAGAGGGTTTTCGATGGCAGAATGTCGAGGCACACCACAACCAGACTGCTGCAGGTCAGGATCAAGGACGTCCAGCCGTCTGACGCCGGTCACTTTGAGATCAGTGACCAGCAGGGCCGCCTGGCTCTGCGGGTGCAGCTGGACGTCGAAGGTGATGGTGAGTGATGCTGCTACACATCATGGCCTTATAGGTGGCTTAGGCTCAGTGGGCAGTGGTTCTCAGCTTTTTTGCATTGTTTAATACGTTTTAAAAAACTTTCCAAAATAGCTGTTTGTCCTACGTACATGATGTCTGGCTTAAAGGGATAGTTCACCCAAAAAATCTATTATCAATTATTCACCCCATGGAGACTTGAATTCATGGATATTTTTAGTTTTTGTCTCATTCATAAGCCAATAATTTGATGACCAGCGGACCGGTAGGCAGCGGTTACGGTAGGAGATACAAAGGAAACTCTTAGTGTCTCCTACCGGAACTGCTGCCGGTCATCAAATTATTGGCTTAGGAATGCGACAAAAACTAAAAAATATCCATGAATTCAAGTCTCCATGGGGTGACTAATCGATAGGAAAAAAAGGCATTTTGGGGGTGAACTATGCCTTTAAGTGGCTAACATCATGTCCCTCACACTTGGCTCTTCTTCCATGTTATTTAGACAGATAGGTTAATTGTTTAGGTAGTTTCAGTGTACAGATTATTGTCTCCGCCGTAGGTGGAGAATATGTTTTCGCTTCGTCTCGCCGTGTGTGAGCAAACATTGTTAGCCAAGCTAACATTGGTCAAGCTCCACGTGACACGTGTCAATATGTTGACACCAATGCCTTTGATTGGCTAGAGGGACGCATGACGAAATAAAATTCTATAAATAGGTGTGTCACTTCAAAAAGCATCTACTTTTTGAAGTGAGGTAAGACAGGATCAATCAGTCTTGATTGGAACAGTACCTTCCAGTCCAAATCACCCGTCCGTGCGTGTGTGTGTCCCTCTGAGAACACCTAACATTGGTCAAGCAAAGGCGCAGAAGGCCAAAGCTAAGAAAGCATACTCATCTACAACAGGGACATCAGGCAGTCTCCTCCACAGTTGCCCCTGTCAGCCTCACAGCTGAAGAGCTGGAGGAGGAACAGCAGAAGGTTCAAGAAGAAGAAGAATCGTATCCAGAAGGCTTTCCGTCGTACGTCGCTCGTTCCTCTGGGCAGAGACAGAATCTACAAACAATACTGTTTTTTCCCTTCCACCTGTGCTCTGTTTGTGGAGGATGATTACTTTGGGCTGACGGAGGACATGCTGGAACCCCACCCTGCATCTCTACAGGATGAACAGATGGAGGATGAAGGACAGCAGGACACACAGATGGACACCATACATAGCCCCACCTGTATCCCTGCCAGTTGCCTGCCAGTCATACGCCCCAACCAATGGGCCTTCTACAGCTCGGAGGAGGAGGTGGAGCAGCTGATGGAGGCATTGAACCTGCAAGGTCACAGAGAGAGCAGCCTCAAGGAGACGCTACACCAGGAGAAAGACAGAATCACACAGATACTGAACAACACTGCTGCTGTCAAATATAATTATAAAACCAAGGCCCCAGAATCCCTTGCTACAGCTGAGAGTTTCGTGGAGAGCCGACTCAGAGATATGCTGTTGGACATTGAGGAAAGAATCTACGAAGGAAATCTGGAAACGCTGAAGATAACGGAGAGAGAGACATGGAGATCAGCATTGGAGAGAGGACAATATGAACTACTGGCTGCTGATGGCAGAAAGAACGGAGAGATGAATGGTGGAGAGGAGATGGAGGTGGATGACTCTCAGCCAGTGAACAGTACCGTCCACTGCCTTGCTCATGCCCTGTTTCAGATAGAACAGGAAATCGAACGCAGGTTCCTCCAAGTTCCTCTAGGCGGCGAGGAGTCCAAGAAAGACAAGAAGAACGGTAAAAACAGGAAGAAAAAATGACGACCCGTCCAGTGACAGTGACTGTAATACTTATAATCGGCTGATTGTTTAGAACCGGGCTCAAGAGCCACTGAGAGGCCTAGCTGGTTTGTACGGCCAGCCAGTTGTCCTGGTACTCTGTGTAGGGCAATATGTTCCTCGAGCGTCGCTGATTACACTGGATTGCCTGATGAGCTATTCCTGGTCGATGTTGTTCACTCTGGAAGGGTTAAGACTGGGTCTAATGCCGATGATGAGATTAGATCAACCCTGACATACGGCTTGTTTTATAACACTGAGGGTGGCTCCTGACATCACGGCGGTGATGTCAGGTGGTGTCCGGCATTCCCACATATGGAGCTGGCTATGTCTGTCATGCCCAAACCGGGGACTATGATGTCAGTCCTGGATGGTTCCGGTTATCTCCGTATATGGGGTTTCTAGAAGGAGTGTTCTGATGTCAGAGCTAGGTAGGTTTTAGGAATCTCCTTTCCTAGCTATTCTATACTGTCAGACTTTGTCTCCATTTATGGGGATAGGCGAGTATGCCCCGAATGTTCGTAACAGCCGCCCCACGGGTTTCCCGTGGAAACACGTAAAATATTTTCAAGAACATTCCTGGCATACGCCGCCCCACGGATTTCCGGTGGAAATACGTAAACATTCCAGGATGTTCCCTAGCATCCGCTTCCTTCTCTTATTCCTCCCCCCCCTTTTTTTTCTTTCTCCCTTTTCCCACACCTCCTTTCCTCCTTTCGGTCTGCCATCTCGATCTGCCATCTCGATCTGCCATTTCTGCCGGACTTGGAGGTTTTATAGGTAACACCTCAAGAAATGTTTCCAGAACTGGTCGGCGAGGGTTTGGCTGTGTCTCCATCTTCTTCTGCTCATCATTTCTGACTCATCATACAGTACTTGCGGTAGAGATGCGTCCCGCCGCCCCATGAGGAGGATATTTTGTCCCGCCGCCCCATGAGGAGGATATTTTGCCGCCCCGTACAGGAACCCATCGGTGGTATGCATGATCTTGGTGACAGGTTGTGATCCGTCGTTGGTCGTTGGTTGATTGTCACGGCTCTCGACCTGCGGTTGGTTGTCTCTCGACCTGCGGTTGTCTCTAGACCTGCGGGTGCTCATCCTCTCCAGGCCCCTGTCCTTCCTTCGTCCATTCTCGAGATTGTACGTCATGGAGAATGTCCAAATGGGTTTGGTTGCATTGTGAGCATTTCTTGAGTAGGTCGCAATGGTGAGGTCTTCCACATTTCCAGCACCTCCCTGCTTCGATGATCCAGCGCTGTTTCTGATCCTTTGTTAACTGCTTGAACCCAGCACAGTAGTTCAGCGTGTGCTTCTCCTGTGTACAGTATGGACAATATGCTCTGTTATTCCTGCTTTCGTTCCACCTCTGAGCCTGTGCAGGTTTTGGGTTTGTAGTATTCATCATTATGTTACAGGTCTCTTATACGGCTGGGTAGCTCTCTGTGGACTTCGGATCCTATGTGTCCGAGCAGTGTTGCGTGGACTGCGTACCTCCGGTTGCCGAACGGCCCGTCGGGGGCTAGGGACGCGTGGCGTCCTGTGCCGGTTGCGCTGTGGGCTCTGCTCCTGGTGACCACCTATCTGTGCTCCTTTACATCTCATCCTCATTTCAAACAAGAGCCATTCTGCCAGGTCCGGCAGAAAGGGGGTCCGAATCCGGTTCTTGTGTGCGGACTTCTGGAATATTACCCTTAGATCATACGGCAGCCGATCTAACAGTTGCATGACATAGGTTGCACATCTCAGCTCCTCTCTTCCTTCTCTCCCGGATCTTGATAACAGAGCCACCAGGCCTCGGACTTTCAGAGTAAATGTTCGGAATGCCTCTATGTCTCCATTCCGAATGGTGGGTCCCTGTATGAGCTCAGCGATGCCCTGCATTGCCACTTGCTGAGGCTGCCCGAACTGTTCCGCGAGGGCTGCCATAGTCTTTGAGTAGGGGTGTGATGAGTCTGCGTGAGACTCCGCCACTAAGTAGGCGTCTTCAAGCTTCAGATGGTCGCATAGAATGCGGAACTTGAATCGTTCTCCTGTGTTGGGAGGGAAGGCATCCTTCAAGGCCCCTTTTAACCTTGCGAACTCTCTAGGGTTCGGAGAGGCAAACACCGGTATGATGGGTACTGGTCCCCGATAGAGCGTCTCCCCTGGAGGGCCATGTCGCCGCTCAACTGGGGTTCTCGACCGGTGCCTCCTTGCCGAACCCCGATTGGTCGAAGAAGAACTTTGCCTGGAACGGGTCTCCCTACGGAGCTGCCGTTCAGGCCTCGAGTGTCGTCTCTTGCGTGCCGAACTCTGATCGGTCGCTGATGAGCTCTGCCTTGAACGGGTCGCCCTATGGGACCGTCGTTCAGGCCTCGAGCGGCGTCTCCGGCGTGCCGAACCCTGATCGGTCGCGGAGGAACTGGAATTCTGCCTGGAACGGGTCTCCCTACGGAGCTGCCGTTCAGGCCTCGAGCGGCGTCTCCGGCGTGCCGAACCCTGATCGGTTGCGGAGGAACTGGAACCCTGCCTGGAACGGGTCTCCCTACGGAGCTGCCGTTCAGGCCTCGAGCGGCGTCTCCGGCGTGCCGAACCCTGATCGGTCGCGGAGGAACTGGAACTCTGCCTGGAACGGGTCTCCCTACGGAGCTGCCGTTCAGGCCTCGAGCGGCGTCTCCGGCGTGCCGAACCCTGATCGGTTGCGGAGGAACTGGAACCCTGCCTGGAACGGGTCTCCCGAGGGGACGGCCGCTCAAGCCAGGTGATGTGCTTCGTGATCTGAGCTGGGGGTCCCTGCGTGCTGGGACCGGCCTGCGGCTCCGGTGGGGGGTTGATGGGTCCCTGTGTGTCGGGACCAGTCCGGAGTCCCTGTGAGGAACCATTAGTTGGCACTGGACTGCTGGTGTCTGTCCCATTCCTCATTCCTCCTGACAGTCCTTGGCTCGCTCGGGACTGCTGTTGAATCCGCTGCTGGAGCGCTCTCTGTGTTCCTTCACGTCGGAGGCCCCCCACCAGCTCCTCCACGTAGGCATCTACTGCCGTGGTGGGTGCCAGTACCCCCTCCATCGGGTCGCATGCTGCCTGATCTCTCATTGAGGTCCGAACGGCAGGATCGGAGTCCTCTCGCCGCCCCTGGTGTCTCCTTTTCCTTGTGACTTTTGGCATGTTTCCCCTACAGTCCCCTACAGTAAGTCTTGAATCCGGCTATCCGGTTCGAAGGACCATTGTAATACTTATAATCGGCTGATTGTTTAGAACCGGGCTCAAGAGCCACTGAGAGGCCTAGCTGGTTTGTACGGCCAGCCAGTTGTCCTGGTACTCTGTGTAGGGCAATATGTTCCTCGAGCGTCGCTGATTACACTGGATTGCCTGATGAGCTATTCCTGATTGGGTCGATGTTGTTCACTCTGGAAGGGTTAAGACTGGGTCTAATGCCGATGATGAGATTAGATCAACCCTGACATACGGCTTGTTTTATAACACTGAGGGTGGCTCCTGACATCACGGCGGTGATGTCAGGTGGTGTCCGGCATTCCCACATATGGAGCTGGCTATGTCTGTCATGCCCAAACCGGGGACTATGATGTCAGTCCTGGATGGTTCCGGTTATCTCCGTATATGGGGTTTCTAGAAGGAGTGTTCTGATGTCAGAGCTAGGTAGGTTTTAGGAATCTCCTTTCCTAGCTATTCTATACTGTCAGACTTTGTCTCCATTTATGGGGATAGGCGAGTATGCCCCGAATGTTCGTAACAGTGACAATGGCAGTGCCAGTGGTAAGATGGTTTTGGAACGTTGGAGAGAATCTCTGCAGTCCTGCTCCAGTCTTTCCCAAGTGTTTGTCCATCTGTCCACTTTGGAAAAGAGCATCATTTGGGCAAAGTCTCTCCTCAACGCTCGCTGTAAACTGTGCAGACGGAAAGGAGACGCAGAGACTATGTTACTGTGTGACGGATGTGACCGAGGACATCATTTGCAGTGTTTGAGACCCAGACTGAAGTCTGTCCCGGAAGGAGACTGGTTCTGTCCAAGCTGTCGTCCCAAGCAGCGCTCTGTCCGTCCCGTGTCTGTTTTCGCTTCGTCCCGCCGTGTGTGAGCATGGCCCCTAGCCAAGCTAACACTGGTCAAGCTCCACGTGACACGTGTCAATATGTTGACACCAATGCCTTTGATTGGCTAGAGGGACGCATGACGAAATACAATTCTATAAATAGGTGTGTCACTTCAAAAAGCCGTTTACGTTTCTTGAAGTGAGGTAAGACAGGATCAATCAGTCTTGATTGGAACGGTACCTTCCAGTCCAAATCACCCGTCCGTGCGTGTGTGTGTCCCTCTGAGAACACCTAACATTGGTCAAGCAAAGGCGCAGAAGGCCAAAGCTAAGAAAGCATACTCATCTACAACAGGGACATCAGGCAGTCTCCTCCACAGTTGCCCCTGTGAAGGAGGAGGACTCCTCCTCTTCCTCCGATTCGTCCTCCTCCTCAGAGGAAGAATCGTCAGCTGAGGAAGAGGAGCCAGTGAGAAGTTGCCCCCGTCCTCCAAGTTGGTCAAACGGGGACCTAAAGATCAACAGGTGCCATCCAGAAACAGCAGCTCTGCTGGAAAGAACTCTTCATTGGTCAGTTTTACGTGACATCACAATATGTAATATAAATATATAAATAGGAGGCTGAGATCACACAATGTAACTCCCATTATGCAAACTAAAGAATCAGCAAATGAGCATCTGAAACCTGATGAAGACGCAAAGGCGCAGAAGGCCAAAGGCCAAAAACAGAGAGAAGGAATGCAATTAAACAGAGCTAAGAAACATAGAGAAAGAATGAAATTAATCAGAGACAAAGAATCGCTAAATGATAAAAGACGAAGACTAGCCATGAATGCTGACAATATGACACAGCAAAGATTGCTACAATCTCTGGAAGAAAAAGTAGAAGAGTCTGTAGAGAACATCGAAAGGAAAAAAAGGAAGTGGTCAAAGTATTCAAGTAATGAAAGAGAACATCAACAAGCACATAACACCAGTAAGAAGAGACGGTACAGATCACAAGAACTAGAAGTTGATGAAGCTGCTCTCGCATTCTTAAAGATGATGTCAGATAGTGGACCCAATTATGTCTGTGGTTCCTGTGAACGAATGCTCTACAGAGAATCAGTGGCAGAGTTTAAACCTGGAAAGTATACAGGAACGATAGATATTGTAAGTCTCCTAGACAAAGACCCAACTGCAATCAAGCAAAACAACACTTGGATGTGCCACACGTGTCATCGGTCCATTAAACTTGGGAAACTCCCTACACAGGCTTGGGCTAACAACTTATTACTCGACCCCATACCCCGAGAACTGCAGGACTTGCACCCGTTAGAAGAAAGGTTGATAAGTCAACGTATTGCCTTCATGAAACTTGTTGGCTTGCCAAGAGGCAGACAAAAGGCAATCCATGGTAATGCAGTCAATGTGCCATCTAACCTAGACCTAACCTAACCTAGAACATTTTATTAAGAATAAAGTGAGAATAAATATTTCTTTAACATTCACCTTTTAAGAAAGAACTTTTTGTTTAACTAAAAGATATATATTTTACCCTACTGTATCTCATTAGTTATTGCTATGATAATATAATTGCTATATATCAGATGCGTCATAGTATATACATTTTTGTAATACAGTAATACATTTCTGACAATTAATATTATTGTCTGTTCACCTGCCAGAGGTTGTATCTCATTACTTATTGTATCTCATTACTTATTGTTATGATAATATAATTGCTATGATATAGTAACATGCTCTATTTTACGTAAATTAGAACATTCCTAGACAACTATGGTTAAAGATAGGGTAGGTGATTTCATTTGATTAAAATAGCACGGGTCTGCTGGCGGAGACTTGTGCTCCGAGGAGCACATTTTCTAGTTATTTTTGATAGTATATTGTTTAGACTGATGCTAGGTTCTTGGTTTACCTGTGATCCTTACTGAGGCACTACACTGTCTCTCTGCATTTGATGTATTATGTTTACCTTGCTTGTTGTAAATCGCTCTGCATAAGAGCGTCTGATAAAGGCCTTAAGTGTAAATTGTATTGCTCTCATAACATTGTCATCTTCTTGTTGTTCTTACAGACTCATATATTTCTCATGATAGCATTTCCATCACCGTTGCCATTGCCGTGGTCCTACATGTATCATTGGTGCTGGTGGTCGTCTGTGCGTGTGTGTGGAAGTACAAGAAGAAAAGCAGACAGAACAACGCTATTCCTCTCAATGAATTAGCAGCAGCAGAAGCTGTATCTTTAACTGATGTAAGTACCAAGAAAACCCCCAAAATATAACGAAACCGTTGTCTCCATGGGGTGACTAATCGATAGGGGAAAAGTCATTTTGGGGTGAACTATCCCTTTAATCGAATATTCTAGAAGCAGGGGACGAAAAAGTATATATTTTTTAATAATGGACTAAATTGATTAGTCTGATTAACCACATAACCCTGTGCTACACTTTGTTATACAACTTTGACGTACACAAATAACGAAAATAGCCAATCTACAAGCTCACAGCGTCTTATTTTCACAATTGTATTTTTAAAAAGTAAAATCTTTCATTTAATCGTAATCAAAGAAAAAGTTTGAAATAATGATGATATTGATTAGAAGTCATATCGCCCAGCCTTACAGGCTCCTGTCCCTCCAGCCTATGGGATGTAAGCTCTGCTTAGCTCTGTGTTTTCATGTCATTTCAACATTACATCCTTGGTTCAATTCCAGGACACCGCTCAACCTTCCACTTCAGCTCATCCTAGTTCATCTCATGGACCAACTTACCCTTCTGCCCCACTGTCCCCCAACGAGCCTGGATCCTCTCGCCACCACCCATTGGTAGGTGCTTTAACCCATTAACTCTTTCACTGACAGACTTATTTCAGACTGTGTCGTCCCAGTGCCAGGAAAAAGGTGCATTTTTCCTCTGTTTGTTTTTTAACATTGAAGTGAATGGAGCAGCAATTTTTTGGATAGCGTTATCTCCTAGTTCCTTTGAGATAAAAAAAATAATATTCATATTTTCGTCATTCCGTCATTGGCCATGATAGCCATAGAGCCATCGGACGGGAATTCCCGTCCGGGGCAGTCAAAGAGTTAAGACCGGGAACGCATCTCTGGAAACGCAAATCGTGGAACATTTTAGCAAATCTTTGAATATATAGATATTTAAAGCGAACATTTTTAACTCGGATCTCTGCTTCTGTGGGGTCCCTGGAACAACATATTTTGAGATGGGGGTCCACGGCCAAATACATATCATTTTGGTGGTCCTAGACATGGAAAAGTTGGAGCACCACTGATATAGCAACATACTAGTGATGCGCGGGTCGGGTTTTTTCATGACCCGCCCCGCCCCGCCCCGCCACGGAACCGAACCCGCCTCAACCCGCGACCCGCCTCAGTGTATAAATCAACGACTCAACCCGCCCCGCGACCCGCGATGAAAAAAAAAGATAATCATGAGTGAGTGTGAGTGAACTGCTGCGCGACACCGTAGCCTACATCGCACATCAGTATAAACAAATTAAGATGTTTTGGCCTTTACATCTAGCAACCTTAATATGCAAAACCTACAGCTTGTGTTTAGTTTTGTTAATGTTATACATGAATGATCATGGCGCAAGGGAGGTTACTTGCCTTAGTTGCCTGGCTGCCTGCAATGTGTCACCAACTTTCGCCACTAACACTTTATCCATTGCAGACAGACAGTCACTGTGCTTGCTTGCATAATATCTACGACCCATACGAGTTCTGGTTTTAACGGGTTTTATTATCGTCAAGTGGGTCCGGCTTGGTTCATATTCTATCACTTCGGGACCCCGGTTCTGTTTATCATTACACCCAAGCGAACCACCCGTACGCAGCGCTGATTAGGAGGAGATGCAGCCGTGTAAAGCTTAATTTGTGCTTCGCCGTATGGTGGTGTTGTACGAAGAATAGGCTGATCTATCGGATAACTGCAGCGCTGTGAGACACAGCAGCACCACACTGACATTGTCAGATCATGATAAAAACTTTAAATAATTATGATGGGTTTTAATGGTAGTTTTATCCAAATATTAATAATAGGCTTAAATGTGATTTTTATTTGCGTGTGAGAGTGGTGTTGATGACCCGCAACACCCGCAACCCGCATAATTGCCTCTGAAATTCTGACTCGACCCACCCGCGCCGCGGGTTGACCCGCGGGACCCGCGGGTCAACCCGCGCATCACTACAACATACTGTTAGGATTTCAATTTTGTTTTAGATATGTATTTGGCCGCGGACCCCCATCTCAAAGTTTTTTGTTCCAGGGACCCCCAGAAGCAAAGATTTTAGTTACAAATGTTCCCTTTAAAAATATATATTGAAAAGATGTGCACACATTTTCAGGTGCGACACCGAGTGCCGCACTATGAGCTTGTATATCTGCTATTTTTGAATAGCCGAAGAAATTGAATAACAGCATCATTTGATCCACTGACCACCAACCACTGGTACTGTTGGGCTTTATAAATAATCATTTTGTCCACCTCAAAGTTTTCATTTATACCCTGACTTATGAGGATTGATTAGGATCGTTTCATCTTACAGGGCATGTATGTTCCTGAAAGTTCATCACATGGACCAACCCCACTCTACCCCAAAAAGCCTGGACCCACGGACTACCAACCACTGGTGGGTGCTTATACACCATCATCGATCCACCTAAAATGTCTTTGTCCAGTGCTCTTGAAATAGCGTCAGGGAAACTTGTTCAATGCCATTTTGATTATGCCTGCACTTGTGTTGGAAATGAGCTTTCTGGCTTTTTGGTGTTTTATCCTTTGGACAGATAATGTACACATATGTGTATATGGTCATGCATATGCTTTTCTTGGTCAATAAAATGAATTAATTAATCGATCTATCTATCAATCAGTCAATCAATACTGATAAGGATTGTTTGATCTTCCAGTTCCAGGCTCCTGGTCCAGTACAGTCCAGTTCAGCGTCTGGTCTTCCAGTCTTCATCCATCCAACAACCCACTTCTAGTGTTACTCAACCACTGGTAGGTGGACTGTCATTGTGTCTTCTAGCAGTGGTGGAAAAAGTACTCACATTATTTACTCAAGTAAAAGTATCAATACTGCAATGTAGAAATACTCTGTTACAAGTAAACGTCTGGAATTTAAAAAAAATCTTGAGTAAAAGTACAGAAGTATTGGTATAAAAATATACTTAAAATACCAAAAGTAAAAGTTCTCAATATGCAAAAGTTTTCAAATGTATAAAAATCTTTTGAAAATAGCAGATCTACAAGCTCACAATGCCTCACATCACGACGCATTGTGAGCTTGTAGATCTGCTATTTTCAAATGGCCGAAATGTATATAGAGCGTGCCAAAAATCCTGAAGGGGGCGTCAACAAGTGTCTTTTGGCAGCTGCGGAAGTCTTTGAGGGGTAAAAACCAGGTTGACTTAACATTGCCCAATGCCACGCCCCCCCGTGGTGACGACACGTTGGCACGCTCTATAGAGACACACGGCCGGAAGCGGAAGGCCTACAAATCCACGCCCACTTTTGACACTCGGGGTCCGTTAGAACGATGAACTGCAGCTCTCAATGCAATCTCTATGAGAGGCATTGTAAAATACCGTCATTTCACTGGTTAACTACTGAGGCTGTAGCGATTTTTTTTGTGTTCTAATAATCTGTCCCATTTGTTTAATTTGTCCTTTTTAATGTCCCCTATCTTTCATCTCGATATACTACCCACAATATACTATAACATACTCCATCAGTATGTCAAACCGCTAGCATCGGAGATCCAGAGTTTAAGTGGTCGCATGGTATATACGCCACGGACGCATCCCTTGAGGTTTTCAATACCCAGAAAACTGGCGAAATTGGCCGTTTTCAATAGGTTTTGGTCATTATCTCTGGAACAGAAGGTCCAATATGCTCAGTTCAAAGCTTGTTGGATGCGTGACTTTGAGGACATTAAGCACGCAATGACACATTTTCGTTTTTTTTTAGGGGAGGCGAGATCTTAGTTGGGCAGGCGACCGCCTCTCCTGCCTCTACAGTGGGTACGCCACTGGTCGGTGCTCGGCGCTCATAAAGACAGTGATGTCACTGAAATGCCCGTCTGCTGTCTACCCTCTGCTGTGTTAACATTATGGGTAACTCGTTAAAGTGGCAAATTAAATGTGAAACACATCAACTATTAAGAAAACAAGAAGATATGTTGACAAAGACACTCCATACATTTGGAAACATATTTTTATTTAAATCAATATCGTCTTCAGTTAATGTAGGATAATTTTAAAAGTAGGCTAATTCTCATATCCTCTCATAGGGAATGCATTGGCAGCTGCAGTTCATCGTTCTAACGGACCTCGAGTAGCGGCGCTGTCTCAAAAGTGGGCGTGAAATTTGTAGTCCCCGTGTGTCTCTATAGGGCTGAAGTGGTAAATGTATGTTTTTGTAATGATAATCAAAATGTGCAAAGTAACTAGTAACTAAAGTTTTCAAATAATTGTAGTGGAGTAAAGGTACAATATTTGTCTTTGAGATGTAGTGGAGTAGAAGTAAAAGTACTGAAAATTGGAAATACTCCAGTAATTTTTTTTTACTGAAGTATAGCACTTGAGTAAATGTACTTAGTTACTTTACACCACTGTCGTCTAGTGTTACTCAACCACTGGTAGGTCGACTGACTCTTTCCACAATATTATCATCATTCCACCATTTATTTAGCCCAGTAATAGGCCTGAACAATTGTGACATTTTACTTGACGAATAATTGTGATTAACGATTTCATTGGGTTTCTGTTGTTGAACATTATGAATAAAAAAATACATTTCTGTTTGGCTTTTAGGGCTTTGTAAACAAAAGTTGCACAGGGCAGATATGACAGATAACACATTTTAATAACTTTCAAACTTTTTTAAAAAGCGACGCGTTTTGAGGTTGTTGATCTGCTATTTCCACTATTTTTGATAATGAACATGGTAATGATTTTGACGATTTGGCAAAAATGTTATGGCGATAATGCAGGGGTCTTCAACAGGGGGTCCGGGACCCCTAGGGGGTCCTCAGAGTTACTACAGGGGGTCCGCCAAATCTTTGTGTGAAATGATTTAGTTTTTTTTACATTAACCACTTGAACCCTAGTATCCCTTTTCTTAGGAGAACTTTAGCCAAAAATAGCAGATCTACAAGCAGATCTACAAGCTCACAACGCCTCGCAGCACGAGGCGTTGTGAGCTTGTAGATCTGCTATTTTTAGCAAAGGTGTAGGTTTAGAGGGGGAAAAAGAGCAGACCAAGTAAAAAAAAAAAGTTTAATCTGAAACACAATTTTATGCAATCTAGAGGGGGTCCCTGCTTCCATCTCTTTCTCAGCTAGGGGGTCCTTGGCCTGAAAACGTTGAAGACCCCTGCTTTAATGTGTTATTTTCTTTACAGGTGTCACCTATGCTGTGCCTTTGAATTCTGACCTCTGGACTGTGACCTTTCAACCTCAGCTTTATCGTCACATAACAGGTTTACGGGTGTAAAAAGAAAGCGGGTGAAATTCATCGTCGTACAAACTGCCATGATTTGTTTTTTTTACAAAACCAAATGATAGAGGTTGAAAGAAGAACTAGGAAAGCATGTCAGCAATGTCAAATATTCCTGATATATAAATATGGTGCATGCTTAGAATAGTGTGGGCCCGGACGGCTGGCGTTCACATAAAGGTCTAGCTACCGAGATCTCTGTCATTAAAACAACCACAAACAGTGGTGGTGAGTGGTCAGACTGTGAAAGCACTGCTCATGAGAGCTGCATCGGAGAAATTCAGTACATAAGGTGACATATTCTTCCCTTGATCACACAGACATACTAAATTCAATTTACTTCAAAAACTGCCACTGAGGTGAATCAAGTTTAAAATGTCTACTAGAGAATGGTAATAGCTTCCTACAACAGGAAAAATCATAGAATAAACCTCCTTTCACCTTACACGAGTTCGAATCCCGATCCCGATGACCTTTTCTGCGTGTCACTCCCCATCTCTCTCTCTCCCCCATTTCCTGTCAGTCTACTGTATACTATCAAATAAAGGCAGGAAAAGCCATAAAACATCGTAAAAAAAAAAAAGAATAGTGTGAATAGTTTAAAGATATAAAAACATGTCATAGTCCATTGTGCATTTAGTCTCATGTGCAGGTAAGACCTCGATTATCAGACACCCTGCTATCTGCTGCTAAACAGTCCCCACCCCCCTTCTCCTACATCGGTGACCTTTTAACCTCTCCTTACTGCCCAGGCCCCTCAGGTCTGCTGTCTTGGGGCTACTAGCTGTCCATCACGACTAAACCCAAGATAAATAGGAAACCAAAGACACGCCATCTTCGGTTTACTTCCTGTATCTGTGTGACGTAGGCGGTCACCTTTTTAGGAGACCGGAAGCAGGTTGGAGTCCATTAATTCCAATGGGAGAGTGAACGTGAACACAGCTTCTGAACGATTCTTTAGCTCCATGGTCACTGAACACAATATTGGACCCATTCTTCACAAGCCACGTAATTCTCCCAACATTCTGACACTAAAATGGAAGAGGAAATAAATTAGAAAATCTACTTTGTTATTGACCTTTCTCTGTCCCAATAGTAGGGTTACCATACGTCCTCTTTTACCCGGACATGTCCTCTTTTGGGGGGCTGTCCGGCCTGTCCGGGTAGGGTTTTATAAAATCCTTCAAATGTCCGGGGTTTTGAGCGTTTGGGTAGCGTGTACTGTATCTGTGTATCAGTAGGGGGGGACGTATCTTAGCAACAATGAAAGCGCATGCACGCGTGCTTAATTTTGTTTTTATTTGTATTTTATCTTATTTGTTTATGTCTGTTTCTGGTGTTACTTTTATACAGCTTTGGCCTTGACTTGGCCAGGTCTCACTTTCAAAAGAGGTCGGGAACCTTAAGGTGCCTCTCCTGGTCAAATAAAGCTTACATATATACACATTCACAAGCATTTGAATCCTCCTGATACGGTTGATTTGGTTGTTTTTTATTGTTTTTAATAACTGTCAATGTGGTTTGTTTCTGGTTTTTAAATCTTAAACTGCCAGAGTTTTCTTTTTTTTACCCTCACAGTCTTTTCTAAGCTAGTACTTAGAATGTTTTTTATTTTTTTGTCCGTTTATTTTTTAACATTGAAGTGAATGGAGCAGCAACTTTTTGGAAAATGTTGTCTCCTGGTTATTTGTGACAAACGGAAAACCCCCCCAAAAAATCTTTTTTGTAAAAAATATATTTTTTTAACGTTTTTGGCAGGCAATAGCTAAATTCTCAAAAACGTTTATAAACGTTTTTGGCAGGTAATGAGTTGTTAATAAAGGTTTGTTTGCGTTTTATTACTAATTGTCTATTTGTGCCTCTGAGTTGTATGTATCATTGTTTATATTGTTCTGCACTTTGATCAACAAGTTGTTTTTAAATGTGCTTTATAAATATATTAGATTTGATGCACCAGGTCACAGTGGGAACTAAATGATTATTATTTCACTTTCTTTGTTATTGCTGCAGTGCTATAATGTTGAGAAAGTAAAAACAAAAGAATTGAGCTCTTGGTAAATACTATAGTAATGTTAGGAACTATACAGTAATGTTTGGAACTATAATGTTTGGAACTATACAGTAATGTACAGTGGTGGACAGTATACTAAGTACATTTACTTGAGTAGGCCTACTGTACTTAAGTACATTTTTGGACTATCTGTACTTTATTTGAGTATTACATTTTTTGTATACTCCACTACATTTCAAAAGCAAATGTTTTACTTTTCACTCCACTACTGTATCTACACTGGACAATGACCCCAAATTGACATGTATTTGGCTGGGGACCCCTATGGAAGTCCATAGGTCCAAAAATAACACTAACACACACACACACACACACACACACACACACACACTCTAAATATATACACATAGATACCCATGCAGGGTCAAGCCGTGCCTATACTGATGCTGCGCTGAGAGGGCTTTCAGACTGAATAATGGAGTGAAGCTAAATGAAATTTCAGGCTGAGTGTTAAAGGTTCACATATTTCCATCGAATGTTCACATATTTTTGCCCAATATTTGCCTATTGCTGCTGTATATTGACCTGTTAAGACATGGCCAGAATAAGGCTAAGAAACAGAAGATCTCCTTTTTGGAGAGCAGCTGATCCAAGTAGTTCACAAACAGGTACTGAACACAACGTCACACAACATTAACACACCTGCTAGACACAACGTGACACAACACTTATTACACTTAGTGCAGAGTGGTTACCAAACTCACGTTCAGATGACAACATTTTAAATATCATTTCAAAAGATTTCAAAATATATATATATTTTTTTTGATAATTAACAATTGATTTGAGCTAAAAGGTTTTATTCCTTGATTTGTTTCCCTGCAGCTGGTTTGTACCTCGCTGTTCCTCGCTCTAAGTACATTTACTCAAGTACTGTACTTAAGTATAATTTCGAGGTACTTTTAGAATTTTTAGAATACTTTTACTTCTACTCCACTACATCTCAGAGGCATCTCAATATTGCACTTTTGCTCCACTACAATTATTTGAAAACTTTAGTTACTACTTACTTTGCAGATATAAATGATTACATTATAAAATATACATTAACCACTTTAGCCCTATTTAATACCTAGGCTATTTGAAAACATTTTAGTACTTTTACTTTTGGTACTTTAAGTACTTTTGATACCAATACTTTTGTACTTTCACTCAAGTAAATCTTTAATTCCGGACTTTTACTTTGCAGTATTGATACTTTTACTTAAGTAAAACATTTGAGTACTTTTTCCACCACTGCAGAACAGTCGTTGTGAAAGAGATGAACATACAAAGGCCTCAATATGAAAGAGATTCCGGAACACTGTTGAAAAAGAAGGTCCCTGAGGTGAACAGAGGATGATGCTGAGAGTTGGTAAATGAAGAGGGCGAAAACACACATTGGTTCAAATGAAATTATTTTCTTTTATAGAATATAAATCTCCTACTACCTCAGGGAGGAGATTTGAGTCTTGGTCAAAGATTCATCAAGACCAAGACTCAAACCTCCCACCCTTCAACTTTATTCTTTATTCTTGTGCCACCAGGCTGATGAGATGTTTTAAAATTTAGATCATACTTGAGGTTGGAGGGAAAGGTGGCCGCGGGTCAAAAGATGAAGATCCACAGCAAACATCACTGAATCTACTAGATACACCTGATGATCAGGGTCCATTAAGGTACAACTGAGATTTTATTCTACAACCAGCCGACTTTGTCCAAGGACGCAGCTGGTGGAATATTGTCCTCAACATAGAAGGTAAATCAGTGAGTAATCTCCATTCTGATGTAGAAGTGATATCTTGTTCTTGTTGTTTGTCTGGCTGGGTCATACCAAAGACATAGGGCACCCAGTGCTTCCCTTCTTGCCACTCAGCATCAAGGGGGTAAAATGGGGGTAAAATCCCCAAATCAATGTGTATTTGGCCACAGATCCCCATCTGAAAATATTTTGTGCCAGTGCCAGTGAAGATTATTCCATATTTTTAGCCGATCGACAAGCTACATTTGACACATTCACGTTTTTTTATATTTCAAATATAGTTTGAAAGTAAGAGTGTTGTTTTAACTCAAACCTTGAGAGCATCAAACATCAAAGACAAGTGTCCAGAAGTAGATTTGAACCCAGGTTTGTCATTTCACTGGCATCTACACTAAACAGTTCTCTAAAGCACCAGGTCCACTAGGGGGCAGCAGACACGCAGCTACTTGGTCAGATACCAAGCTCATGGAAGCAACAAAATTGGTAATCAACTCAACAACAAGGTGTCAATCAACTCTAGTCAACATAGCAGGTTCTGACAGAGGGTGGGACTAACAAAGCAGGAAGTGAGACAGTCAGAGAGAGAAACAGGTGAAAACAAACATATACATTAAATAATCTGGTAAATGTCACCAAATTAAGAGCCAGGGATTAATATCAGTGTGCATACAGTATATCAGCGTGTGTGTGTGTGTGTGTGTGTGTGTGTGTGTGTGTGTGTGTGTGTGTGTGTGTGTGTGTGTGTGTGTGTGTGTGTGTGTGTGTGTGTGTGTGTGTGTGTGTGTGTGTGTGTGTGTGTGTGTGTGTGCGTGCGTGCGTGCGTGCGTGCGTGCGTGTGTGTGTGTGTGTGTGTGTGTTTGGAGCTGGGCTTTCACTCAGTATTTCTGCATAACCAGCTGACATTAATAATAACTACAAGATGGACTGGCTGGTCAACTAACACACTAGGCTGGAGGAGAAGAGAGTGTGTGAGACATTTCAACACGTTTCTGAGTGAGCATGGACGCTATCTGAGAACTGTAATGATGACAGGGACATTTAGGACGTTATAGCCTTGAAGGCTGTGATACATTTCACCGCCACAGGAGGGCATAAGAGTGATCTATGGCTGTGTATGCTATATGGAATACATGGAATGTATGTAATATCACAGCCATTCTAGGGCTAGGAACTTTAATAGTGTTGTGGTGTTTTGGATAGTGTGCTTCAGGACCTGCTACCAAAGCTGTTGCAGTAGAGGTGATCACTGAGTTCTCCAACAGACACACAGACAGACAGAAGGGTGGGGCTGGGTTCTCCAGCACACAGAGTGAAAATATCTGAATAAGCTCACAACTTGTCACGATGAGACACATTTGTGAGCTTGTAGATCGACTATTTCCACTAGTAATTAACAAATGATAATAATAATAATGTAAAATGATTAAATATGGCCTATTATGGCCGTAGTATATTATTTAATTTGATTGTTGGTGTCAGTTATTTCTGTGTATATTTAAGTTATTTGTCATTATGCAATTTCTGTCTGAAAAGCCTAAAAGCTAAATGGAAATTTATGTTATGTTACTTATATGTTCAAAGGAAAAATACAATTACATGAATTGTATTGTCTTTTTCCTTTGAACATTGGCATACAGTATATAAATTACATTTCTGTTTAGCTTTCAGGCTTGATCAACAAAAATCGTTATGGCAAATAACTTACAAAGAAATGACTGACACTGACTCTTACCAATTGTTCAATTATTTGTATGACAAGGAATTGTCAAGTGAAATGTCATGATCGTGACACTGATCTAGGATCTGATACTTATACTCCATTATTGGTTGATTGTAACAGTTGTAAACACCAGCGGTGGAAAAGGTACTCAAATTATTTACTAAAGTAAAAGTATCAATACCACAACTTAGATGTATGTTTTGTAATAATAATCAAAATCTACTAAGTAACTAGTAACTAAACTTGTCAAATAATTGTAGTGGAGTAAAAGTATAATAGTTTCCTCTGAGATGTAGTGGAGTAGAAGTTAAAGTACTGAAAATTGGACATACTCCAGTAAAGTAAAAGAAATACCTTAAAATTGTACTTAAGTGCAGTACTTGAGTACATGTACTTAGTTACTTTACACCACTGGTTACACTCAACTGTTTCTCTCTCCCCCCCCCCCCCCCCCCCCCCCCGCGACTCAGGTTGAAGAGTGCATCGCTGTCTGATGTCTGGCTGACATCTCACAGTGGACGTCTTGTCTTCTCACCTCCTCAAGCTGAACCCAGACAAGACTGAGCTTCTCTTCTTCTCAGGTAAGTCCTGCTCCATGCAGGATCTCATTATTTCCATAGACAACTCCCTGGTGGCTTCTGTTCCAACGGCCAAGAGCCTTGGTGTTGTCCTGGACAGTCAGCTCTCATTCAGAGCCTTGGTGTTGTCCTGTTCAGTCAGCGCTCATTCATTCAGAAAATACATGGGCAACTGGCAGCCCCCACCTTCACTTAATGCAGCCCGCAGGTTAATATCGGAATACTGATATATTATTGATTTCAGCTGTTACAGTTCCAAACATGCAAACATGACCCGCTTTATTAGTAGCTTAATGACTAGTGTAAAATCCATTGTCTATTTTTGCTACTTTTGTGTGTCATAGAATGGCTAAGTACGGCATTAATTTGCGAAAAAAAAAAGTTAGAATACGGAGATAAGAGGTGTCTGCCCAACAGTATTAGACTAGGCAGGATTTCAGAAAATGTGCTTATTTAAAGTGCTGAAGGCAAATCGTGTTAATTTATGACACACATGTTTTTTAGGGGTATTAAGGTGTGCTGATTCCAAATCTGCTGTGTGTCAAGCTCAAAAATGGCCGCTAAGCCCTCAAAATTGACCATTTAAAGATGGCGGCCGCCACTATGCTGTAATATATTACAAAGCATCTTTTTGACTAAACAAGGTAGAAACTTGATTTTTTTTTTTAAATAGGTATTCAGATTTTTTCAGGTTTTTCATTAGATATTTTGATTTGAAATCAAGTGTGAGGAAACTGCTTAAAACTCATATATTGTGAAAATTGTCATTTATTGGTGAATATTGTTCCAACCAACTTTATCCGCTCCAAAGAGAAACGACTGTCCACAATACAATTGTGTACACACACACACACACACACACACACACACACACACACACACACACACACACACACACACACACACACACACACACACACACACACACACACACACACACACACACACACACACACACACACACACACACACACACATAAATACCAGAATAGCGTCTGCAGTGAGTAGATGGACATTGTCATATAACCTGAGGACAGACATAGTTTCTCAGACATCAGCTTTGCTAGGAATGACATCAGGCAATGAAGATGATGAGTACACACACAATGAGTGCACAAAAACTAGACCAGGAGACCTGGATGTGCCAGACCCCTAGTGGTTAAATACTAAAGGTGACGTCGAGGTGACGTCATGCGACATCTGAATGGCTGGGTAGGAAAAGAGGGACAGACCGACCAACAAAGCCTCATGTAGGCCGACCCCCTGGGTCTGGCAAAAAGAATGGAGAAAGACGACTCTGATGAAGGCAGGATAGTTGTGTCATTGAAACAGCATGGTGTGTTTCAAGATGGTGGAGACACATTGAAAAACATGATCAACAAGGATGTAGTCACATCTGAGATTCAGGAATCTCTGCTTAATGCAGAAGAACTTGGACAAGCACAAATGAAAGTATTTGTCGAGAAACGTCTATATGAGCCTCCAGATAGTGACCAGCACCTGGCTCTGAAATCACCTATTCGAAAGAATAAGGCCAAGACATTTGCCTCTTTATATGAAGTTGAGCAACTTTCCAAGGGCAAACAAAACACTATCAAAGTGGATAGGAACATTCTACAAAGGCTCATTACAGCTTACAGAGCAGGGCGCCAGGTAAACCTTGAAAACATCCTTACACATGAACTCATGACCATCCCACTATCTTTGGCGACAACTTATGGTAGTCTACATTCCACAAAAAAATCTGTGCTAGTAAACATACTGACAGAACAAGTCCAAACCCCTGCAAAAGTTACACTTGATGATTCCAGCTGCCTGCTCATTGATGGCCAAGCACTCGTGATGGCACTAGGAAAGCAACCTGGCATTAGAACATTTGGTGAATATGCCAACATGTTTGCTGGAGCTGTTCTTAAAATGGGAGAAAACTGCCAGAGGATTGATGTAGTCTTTGACAGGTATCAAGAGCTAACGATCAAAGCAGGCACAAGGATTAAACGCAAGCAGCGCCACCGACCAATACGTCGTAAAATAGAGAACGAGTCCGTTCCTCTTCCACCAGACTGGTCTAGCTTCATGGCACTTGAGGAAAATAAAGCAGACCTTGCTCTATTGCTTTCAAACCATCTGATTAAACACAGCCCAAATAATCTAACCATCATTGTATCAGGGGGGTTTGCCGAAGTGACCACTGTCAAGTCATCGGATCCAGATCTTGAAGTCTCTCTTCCAGTACATGAAATTCGCACGTTGCTTTCTGCTGATCAAGTTGACACACTACTTGCCTTCCATGCTGTCACTGGCTGTGACAGCGTGTCTCAGTTCAGTGGCCACAGTAAGAAAACAGCCCTGCAGGTGTTCCAGCAACATCACACAGATCTCATTGGGCTTGGAAAAGGCCCTCTCACAGTAGACATAGCGAGGTCAACAGAGAAATTCATCTGTAAGATATACGGTGTGCCTGAAGTTGATACATGCAATGAAGCAAGAGTCAAGTTGTTTTGTATAGGTCGTGCACAAGAGACTCTGCCACCAACCTCAGATGCAGCAAAGTTTCACATCATGCGTTCCCACTATCAAGCTCTTGTCTGGAACCAAGCTCACTTGCCACATCCTGATCTTCCTCCAGTGACCGAAATGGGATGGATGCACCTGAATGGTCAGTTGGTGCCACGGCTGCTTTCTCTGCCACCTATGCCAAAAGCATGCAGGGAGATCACGTCATGCAGTTGCACAAAGGGATGTCTCAGCCAACGCTGTGGCTGCAGGAAAGTACGTATGGAGTGCATTGAAGCGTGTAATTGCAAGAAACTTGGCAACACCTGCCAGAACACTGAGGATGACTGGGACTAAGTCCATGTGTCTGCTGCCTGCAAATACAAGTCAGAAACACAAATTAAGGCAATTGTACATCTTAAAGCAATTATTCATTAACAACCCAAAAAAAAGGAAAAGAAAAAAACATTATTCATTACCAAAGAGGCCAATTTTCACAATATAAATTATATAAAAGTGGTTCCTTCACAATTGATCTTATATCAGAATATTTCATTGTATTCCCCATATATGTAAACATAAAAAAGCACATTTCAGTCTATTTTCTACCTTGTTTAATCAAACATATAGTGTTTTATTATGTTTCAGCATAGTGGTGGCCGCCATCTTTAAATGGTCCATTTTGAGGGCTTAGCGGCCATTTTTGAGCTTGACACACAGCAGATTTGGATTCAGCACACCTTAATACCCCTAAAAAACATGTGTGTCATAAATTAACACGATTTGCCTTCGGGGTTAAGATTTTTGGAAAACTGAATGTGGCCCTCTGGAGTGAGTGTGGAAATATAGTGGCCCTCTCCATCATCAAAGTTGCATCACCCCTGATTCAGAACCCTGGTGTTGTCCTAGACAGTCAGATCTCATTCATTCAGAACCTTGGTGTTGTCCTAGACAGTCAGATCTCATTCATTCAGAACCCTGGTGTTGTCCTAGACAGTCAGATCTCATTCATTCAGAACCCTGGTGTTGTCCTGGACAGTCAGATCTCATTCAAGGCACACATTGCAGCAGCCACTCGATCCTGTAGGTTTACACTCTTTAACAGGGCTTTTCAACCTTTTTCAGGCCAAGGACCCCTTAGCTGCAGTGGTGGGAAAAGTACTCAAATGTTTTACTTAAAGGTAGGGTAAGTGATATTTTAACTATATTTTGATAGTAATCATTGCTATAGAGTGTTTGTTCAGTGACAGGAGTCTCCCCGTCTCTCCAGCTCTTTAATAAACATAAAATACATTTTCAGGTAGGTGACAGCCAATCAGGAGAAAGTACCCATTTATCAGCTTCATTTTATTTGTCACCACTTCCAATTTCACTTTAATATGGATCCTGTCTGAGTTCTTTATTCTAATAAAATATAATTTATTCTGATAAAATTGGAAATTAAACTGAAACTGACCTGAAAATGCATTTTCTGTTTAATAAAAAGCTGGAGAGACAAGGAGACTCCTGTTACTGAACAAACACTCTATAGCAATGAGTACTATCAGACTATAGAGCTATTTAACATTTATTTTAACCAAAGAAAATCAGAACAACAGAACACTGACTATAATTTAATGTGAGTTGTTAACTTCTTTGAACACAGGGTACTTTAGAGGTGCAATCTGAATCAGTCATAAAGCCGTTCTTGACCCCCCACCCCACGGGACACCCACCCCACGGGACCCCCCCAGCCTACGAGCCCCAGTGTGACCACTCTGGCTGCACTGTCTATAGTATACATGGGCAACTGGCGTCCCGGGGGCCATTGAAATTAAATAAAGATGTTACTTTTCAGGATTTCAATTCAAAAATAGCAAAAAAAAAACATCACGATTCCAATTCAAAAGTAGCAAAAATAGCCGATCTACAATCTTGTAGATCGGCTATTTTTGCAACTTTTGTGTGACATAGAATGGCGAAGTACGGCATTCATTTACACATTTAGATAGAGATAAGAGGTGCATCTGCCCAACAGTATATGCAATGTGGCCCTCTGGAGTGACTGTAGAAATATAGTGGCCCTCTCCATCATCAAAGTTGCCCACCCCTGGTCTATAGCTACACCGCTGTTGCTGATCTAGGATCTGATCATTATTCTATTGTTGTAAAAGAGCAACAGTGAAATGAATGTATTATAAATATCACTGTGTGCATTGGTTTGTGACCTATGACCTTTGTGTTTGACCTCAGTGTGGATCCATCGTTGAGGGAGTGGATCAGGATCCTGATGCAGAGAACTCCACCTTCTATAGACCATGCACACCCTGGTTTAATGCTACCAGAGGGTAAGAATGTAACCCTAACACCACAAGAATATACCCTAACACCACCCTATATAACACCACCCTATATAACACCACACCCTGCCAGAATGTTACCAGAGGGCAATGGTGTAAACTAAATACATTTTACTCAAGCACTGTACTTAAGTACAATTTTGAAGTATTTGTACGTATATCCAATTTTCAGTACTTTTATTTCTACTCCACTACATCTCAGAGGCAGATATTGTACTTTTACTCCTCTACAATTATTTGAAAACTTGAGTTACTAGTTACTTTGTAGATTTAGATCATTATTACAAAACATACATTAACCACTTCAGCCCTATATACATTTTGGCCATTTGAAAATAGCAGATCTACAAGCTCACAATGCGTTGCATGTAGATTGGCTATTTTCAAATATTTATTATTTATACATTTTAAAACTTGTGAAATGGGACATTCTGCATAATGAATACTTTCTACTTTTGGTACTTAAATACATTTTGATACCAATACTTATGTACTTTTACTCAAGTAAATATTACATTCCGTACTATTACTTGTAACAGAGTATTTCTACATTGCAGTATTGATACTTATCAAAGGCCAAGACAACACAATGTTAATGTTATTTTAGTTGTATGGTTAATTGGAAATTGTATTAATTAATGTATTATTGATTTTGTTTTTTTGTAATAATGATCTGCTCTCCTCCCAACACACGCACACACACACACACACACACACACACACACACACACACACACACACACACACACACACACACACACACACACACACACACACACACACACACACACACTACAAAAAAGGACCACGATGGAGATCCTTTACAGATGACAGATGTTTATTCATTATGCATTTGTGTCAATAAAGTTGTCTTGAAATCAAAACCCATCTTTTCATGGTTTTTGATGACATAGGGTTAGTAGTTAGGTTCATGTTCATGTTTTTTTTGACAGTTATTATGTTACAGTATGTTGGGATACTATGTAGTGTCCTATGACATCGATCATATATCATATATCACAACATAATATATCACAACGTGACGCGTTGTGATATTAAGTAAGATATCTGAGTACTAGTATGACATGAGCTTTTTACTATATTGATGGTTATATTGAACATAGCATAGTATGGCATGAGGTTTTTATGTTGTAACGAAGACATTGAATAGAAGTGGTTGGCATCAATTTAATGTACATTTCAAGCCAATAATGTAGTTGATAACTATTTGGCTCAGCTTCATTAATGTGATATGCTGCATGCCATGAGAAACTAAACACCATTAATAAATCTAATATTAATATGAAAAGATTTAAACATTTGAATATTTGTATCTTTTGACCTGCCATCTCTGCCTTCAATGTCAAGTATCACCTAAAATATTTATTTCATGTGAAAGGCCTGGTGGCGGGAAGGTACAGCACAGGATTCATATGCATAAGGTTGGGGGTTTGAATCCTGGCTGTAGCCGTTCTAGTTTTTGTGTTCATAAGAAGAGGAGGATGGATTTAGCCCGCCTTCCTCAGGTTGTAGAGGGAGGGGCTTAAATAAATAAAATAAAAAACATTTAAAAGAAAGCTTTTTCTTACTCAACTCTCTGCCTCCTTTCATCTCTGGCATCTTGATTCGTGGCTGTGGGAATCTCGTTCATGTCGAGGTGTCGCTCGCTGATGTTTTGTCTGTCATTTCTCTCACCATGGTCCGAGGCTTCTCTTTTACAATCTTCTCGGATTTTCCCATTGTCGCTGTTACTATCTTTCGGGTTTTCTTTTACCATCTTTCGGGGTTTCTCTTTTACCATCTTTCGGTATTTCTCTTTCACCGTCTTTCTGACTTTCTCTTTCATCATCTGTGAGATTTGAACTCACAGTCTTTGCACTACGAGGCGTTTATCTTAACCACTCTACCACAGTGGTTCATACTTAATTTGTTCTCTTGCTTGTTAAGTGAAGGATTAGAGGTATAGGTACAAGAGCCAAATACAAACTTCGAAAAATGTCATTGCTGGATTTGAACCAACAACCTTCTGTTTGTAAGTCCTGTATCTTCACCACTGCATACCTAACCCATTCTCTTGCGCGACTTTCATTGAAAGTTTAGATAAAGGTGCAAGAGTCAGGTAAAGGTTCAAAAAGTGTCCTAGTTGAATTTGAACTGGGAACCTTCTGGTTACAAGTCCTGTATCTAAACCACTGCACCGCCATGGCTCATACTTAACCCATCCTCTTCCGTGGCCTTCATTGAAAGTTTAGATAAAGGTGCAAGAGTCAGGTAAAAGTTCGAAAAATGTCCTGGTTGCTATTGAACTGGGAACCTTCTGGTTATGAGTCCTGTACTTAACCGCTGCACCACAGTGGTTCTTACCTGCTTTGTTCACTTGCGTGGTATTCACTGAAAGATTAGATAGGTAAAGCCCCAGGGAAAAGTTGGAAATGATGACCTTGCTGGTTTTAAACTCGGGATCTTCGGCATGCAAGGCCTGTATCTTAACCATTGTTCCACCATGGTTCATGCTTTCTTAGGTCTCTTGCATGTTTTTTACTGAAAGATTAGATAAAGGTGCGATAGTCAGGTAAAAGTTGGAAAAATGTCTTGATTCGATTTGAACTGGGAACCTTCTGGTTGCAAGCCCTGTATCTTAACCACTGCAAAGGTTCTTACTTGTTCTGTTAACTTGCGTGGTATTCATTGAAAGATTAGATAAAGGTAAAAGCGCCAGAAAAAAAACCTGCTGGCTGGATTTAAACTGGGAACCTTCTAGTTGCAAGCCTTGTATTTAAACCACTGCACTACAGTGGCTCTTGCCTATACTGTTCACTTGCGTGATTTTCAGGCAAACATGATCACAGTAAGATGAACATTTTAAAGTTTGAATGGGGTTTCTAGGTGTAAGTATGTACACCTACTAGTAGCCTGCCAAAGTTTGCACTTTTTTCCCTAATATCTAATATCTACGCAGTGATATTAGTCTGGAATCTCTGTGGTCCCTCACAACTTCGGAGGGAGAGAAGTCCAGTCTGGATCCAGGCTATCGTCAATGGCAATGGACATTTAAATAGTCCAAGAGCTTAGCTCCCAAATACAAAGGAATCGTTCAGTTTGTGATAAAAGCATGAAATTTGGTACACTTATAGCTGAAGGCATTCCAAAAAGAATTGGATATGGAGCCATCATAAATTTTCAACATGGCGCCCATGGCAGCCATTTTTCAAAATGGCCACCAGCATCAACTGTTTTCTTATGAATGATGGATATAGTATGATATTTCAGACTTATTTACTATACATAGTACTTGGTAAATGTCTTTTGGATAATAGAAAATTGTCATCGAATATTCAAGATGGCCGCCATTTTTCAAGATGGCAGCCGTTACTTGTATGATATGGGTGATCTCGGTGTCAAATCCAGTGGCGTAACTGAGGGGCAGCAAGTGATGCGGTGCGGGGAGGCCACCAGCAGGGGGGGCCCCGCCTACACTGATACAAATATTTTTTGCTGCGCACGCGTGCATGTACGTGGGCCTCACGTGAAACTCCCGCGGGGAGGCCCCGCGATTCTGCGTTACGCCACTGGTCAAATCAGTCATTTTTTATGATGCAGAATTCAAATTTGGAACTTTGGAATTGGCCAGAAGCTTCCTTCTACCTCACAACTGAATATGACCACTGTTTCTTTCAAGATGGCAGCCGTATAGCCGAAATAAAAATTATAATGGCAAGAAAAGAGGCCTGAGAAAGCACGCGCACTACCATTGTTCCATGCATTGACGGGTTGTGACACTGTGTCAAGCTTTGCTGGCCATGGGAAAAAGACTGCGTGGGCTGTACAGTATGGACTGTGTTTCCTGAGCTTACACATGCCCTGTTGAAATTGTCTTCAGCACCAAATGACATACCACAGGAGGTAATGACCACAATTGAGAGGTTTATTTTCTTACTCTATGACCGAACCAGCACATGCACAGAAATAGATACGGCAAGGAGGAAGTTATTTGCAAAGAGGCACAATGTACAATCAATCCCTCCGACCAAGGCTGCCCTAGAAGAGCATGTCAAGAGAGCAGTATACCAAGGAGGCCACGTGTGGGGTCAAGTGCTGGTGTCAACACCAGAACTACCTTCACCGTGCAAATGGGGCTGGTCAAAGACATCTGAGGGGGACTATGAACCCTTCTGGACATGCCTACCAGATGCAGGCCAGTCCAGTTATGAACTTGTCTCTTGCAAATGTAAGAAGGGTTGTGTTGGGCAGTGCAAGTGCAAAAAAGCTCAGTTACAGTGCACAGCTCTCTGTTTCTGTGAAGGCGAGTGTGAATGGTCTTCCCTGTGATAGACCCTAGGTTTAGCCTCACTTAATATGAGTCTTGTGAGATAGATGGAAGCTTCTTAGAAAGTTCCTAATTCAACTCTTGCATCAAGAAAAATGTATAATTCGACAAAGAGATCATCCATATCTAACTAGTCTGAAAAAATGGCAGCCATTTTGAATTTTCAATGAAAATGTTCAACTATCCAAAAAACACATTACCAAGTACATATGGTAAATAAATTCAACAAATTGTGTCTGTAATATCATATTATATCCATCACTCATTAGAAAACAGTTGTTGCTGGTGGCCATTTAGAAAAATGGCTGCCATGGGCGCCATGTTGAAAATTCATGACGACTCCATATCTAAATCTTTTGGGAATGCCTTTAGCTATAAGTGTACCAAATTTCATGCTTTTATCACAAACTGAACGATTCCTTTGTATTTGGGAGCTATAAGCTCTTGGACTTCAAGTGACGGCTAACATCTTGAAAAATGGCGGCCATCTTGAATATTCGATGACAATTTTCTATTATCCAAAAGACATTTACCAAGTACTATGTATAGTAAATAAGTCTGAAATATCATATTATATCCATCATTCATAAGAAAACAGTCGTTGCTGGCGGCCATTTTGAAAAATGGCTGTCATGGGCGCCATGTTGAAAATTCATGATGGCTCCATATCCAATTCTTTTTGGAATGCCTTTGGCTATAAGTGTACCAAATTTCATGCTTTTATCACAAATTGAACGATTGTTTTGGTTATCTGCTGCACTAAAAGGGAAAAACCTTTAACTTTGAAAACCAGCAAGGACATCTTATACAATCTTTCGATGAACACCGCACAAGTGAATAAAATATCTACGATCCACTGCGGTGCAATGGTTTAGATATAGGACTTGTAACCTGATGGTTCCTGGTTCAAACCCAGTCAGGACATCTTCCCAACTTTTACCTGACTCTTGAACCTTTATCTAATCTTTCAGTGAAGAACATGCAAGAGAGCTGAGACAGTATGAACTATGGTGGAGCAGTGGTGAAGATACAAGCCTTTCACACAGAAGGTCCTGAGTTCAAAACCAGCCAAGACATCTTTCCAACTTTTACCTGTGGCTTTTACCTTTATATAATCTTTCAGTGAATACCACTCAAGTTAACAGAATAAGTAAGAACCTCTGTTGTGCAGTGGTTTAGATACGATAGATAGATACATTAGATAGATCACATTATCATGTTCAGTATATTTGTAATAGTTTTATTTATTCACATTATCATGTTCAGTATGTTTGTAATAGTTTTATTTATTCACATTATCATGTTCTTTTTAGTATTTCACTCTTCAAGTAATCAACCTTCACATTACATTAAGTAATTAAATGAATGAGGACGGTCAGTCACATCTTTCTGTGGTAACAGTAAACATGGCAACAGTAGAACAATACATAAAAAATATTATAAGATTAAGACATTATTAGTACATACTGTATGTATCATTATGAAGAAAAAAAGCTTTCACTGAAAGAGAAATGTTATAACTAATGTACAGTATTTTGACTAATCCAATGCAACTAATGTCAAGTGTTAGCCTGGTTCCAGACCATAGACCCCGCCCACTCTCTGTGTGGACTGCCTCTCTTGGTGTGGTGTGAACCTAGGATTTATTCGGTACAAAAAGTACCATCCAATGAGAGTTGGAGGTGGGGGTGGAGATCCCTTGTGATTGGTTTAGGGAAATTCTAAACCAATTCTAATTCCCTCCCCCTTGGACTGGAGTCAATGTCAGACTGAAGCTCCACGCAGCTTCAGTCTGATAATCAGGCTAGTCAAGTGTGTAACATATAATACAATGTAACTCGTGTTAAGTAATGTAACAGAAGTAATGGAATTCATGTAATCCCTGAGCTTTACATCACAACAACACAAAGTAGATACAAAACAAAACAAACAAACAAAAACTAGGTCAGGGGTCTCCAATAGGGGGTTCCAGGACAGTAACAAAAAAAACGAAAATAGACAATCTACAGTACAACGTTGTGAGCTTGTAGATCGGCTATTTTCGGAGAGTTGGTGTAGAGGGAAAAAGAGCGGACCAAGTACAGAGCCAACGGTCAAGTTGACTAAATATTGAGACCCTATTGGGCCCTATCTTGCGTGCCTCCTTACCCGTTATCCCTAAACTTTTTTGCCATTTTTTACTATTTTGAAAAACATTTAAAAATAGATCAAATAGCCGATCTACAAGCTCAGAACGTGTCGATCGGCTAGTTGAACTATTTTTTTTTTCTTTTCAAGATAGTCAAATATGGCTAATAAGTTTAGGGATAAGGGGTAAGGCGGCGCGCAAGTTAGGGCCCCTAGATGTCTGAAGATTTACATGAATCCAACATATTAATAGAAATAATAATGGGTCATATAAACAAGTCTATATGAGGCCATCTATGAAATCTATGAAAAACTTTAATTTAAAGTGTTTAACACAATCTTATACAATATGGAGTAGGGGGTCCCTGCTTCATCTCTCTCTCATCTAAGGGGTCTTTGGCCTTCAAAAACATTGAATTTTTTTCTGCTCTAGGTTCTAGGTTCGATCCCGGGCACTGCTGGCAACTTAGTATATGAGCAGCACGGCCTGGGTTGTGCAGTAAAGTACTGATGGTAGGTGTTGTTGTTCTCCTCCGCCTCCGCTGTCCATCTCCTTAGCACAGTTGTTCTCAACCTGTGGGCCGGGGACCACTGGTGGGCCACGAAGGTATTACAAGTGGGACCCAAAATAATTGGCAAAAAAACACATAAGATTTCAATGATCATATAACATTAATATTAAAAAGTGATGCCAATAAATAAGAACATAAAAGTATACTGCGTTAGTTCCAATGATCCAGTGTTGCCAGATTCTGTGAGAGAAACAAGCAACCAGGTCTAGGAAAACAAGCCCAAAAGAAGCGACTATGGGCCACATTAGCACTTTAAACATATACATCAGCTATTTGAAAATAGCAGATCTACAAGCTCACAACGCGTTGCGATGCGACACGTTGTGAGCTTGTAGATCTGCTATTTTCAAATACAATTTTGGGGGGGAATTATAAGAAGCAGACCTGGCAACACTGGTCGGAACACCATTGATTGATTGATTATTAAAATAACCCATTTAGACCTGAAGCCAATTCTAAAAACACCTTCTAAAATCAGGCCTTCATAGAGACAGTTTTATGAAAAAACATATTGTTGCTATATATATATATATAGAAACATCTAAAATGACACAGATGCTTTCCTGGAAGGAGATACACATGGTCTGAAAATTGCCCACCCATCTGACCACTTAACACGGCAGCCGAAACACCAATATGAAATAAAAAAAACATCCAGGTGTGAAGGCACCCTAAACGTCCAGTTTTCTCCCACTGAATTGAGCTGATATGTAATATCTATCTATATATCTGTGAAATAGAGGACATGTAAATATAGAATATAATTATAGGCGATGTCAGTCCATTTGATCATGTACGGTATGTAGAACATAATAACTGTAGATGTCAGTGTATTTTGTGTCGGGTCCATTTGATCATGGTCTCTGGAGAACGATACAGGAAGATCAGTTTGGCGTACAGTTCTTCCTCCAGTTCCAGTTCACCCGTTTCTCTGACCTGGGGAAGAAAAACAAATTAAATAAATCATTTATGATAAATATATATATATATCACTGGTTCTCAACCTAGTTGGCTGGAGCCCACTAGGTTCATACCGTAGGTTCAAAACCGAATTATGTGGACACGGCCCCTTTAACACCAATTGACTACATCATAGAGGTATGTGTGTGTGTGCGCGTGTGCGTGTGCGTGCGTGTGTGCGTGTTTTGTACCAGGAAGATGTCGGTACACAGCTTGAGGATGCGGTCGACGTTCGGAAGTTCTTCAAACATGATGGAGTGACTGATTCCACTGAAGAATTCTCTGACAAACTTCCCAATGACCAACACCACTGATGCATACAGACCCATGATACTACAGAGAGAGAGAGAGAGAGAGAGAGAGAGAGAGAGAGAGAGAGAGAGAGAGAGAGAGAGAGAGAGAGAGAATCCCATGGATTAAAGATCTCAGTCGCCACGACTGATTTCAGTCATTTGGATTCCATAGAAGCCAGCATGTCTTCTAAGGGAAGCATGTTGCGCAGCAAAAATTGCCAATCTACAAGCTCTCAATGCGTCTGTGACACACTCTGTGCCGCGCTATGAGCTTGTATAGCTGCTATTTTTGAATAGCCAAAGTATAGAATAATTGTTAAAGTGGTTACACAGGTGCGTTCCCGGTTTTAATGGGCTAACAAAACAGAACATTTGTGAAGTACAGCTATGCGCAGCCAATACGTGTGAGCTGTTGTGACAGGAGAAGGATGTCTAGTAGATGCAACCACCATAAAGACAGACGATTATAAATATGTTATATATATATATTTTTTGTTGATGTATTTACCCGTATCCCGCCAGGAAGCCCAGACTCGGGGGTGAAACTTTATCGCTGAACACGAAGAGTTGAAGCCCCGCCTCTCGCCTGCCAATCACAGCAGCGTCACTTAGGTGGACGATGCTGTCCGCCGGTTGGTCCACGATCCACCACTCCTGGATCTCTCCGCTTTGATTGGTCGATCGCTCCAACGCCAGGAGAATGTCATTATACCTGTCATCTGATTGGATCATTAATACAGATATAATGACATCAACTGTGTTACTGTCATAATAAAATATTAGTGTATTATTATAGTGTAAACTAAAAAATGATTCATGTATTCATGGTGTGTGTGTTTGTGTGTGTGTGTGTGTGTGTGTGTGTGTGTGTGTGTGTGTGTGTGTGTGTATACCTGTGTAAAGTTGATGTATCGGTTTGGCATTGGAGTCACTTGGAGCGCGAAGATAACATGGAAATACCTGTTCTATCACACTGATACACACACACGCACACACACACACGCACACACACACACACACACTTAACTTATTAATCTTCAATTTTACCAGATGAATGAAAGATGATAATTGTATTGCATTGTGTTCTTTTCTTCTTTCTCTCTATCGATCGATCTATCTACCTACTCCTGTCTCTCCCCCTCCCCCTTCCCCCCCTCTCCCTCTCTCTTACACAGGGTCTCGTCTGGTTCCGTTCAGCAGACCAATCAGATCACGTCTTGTCTGGTTGTCCAGGTAGGTCACATGTTTGTCGGACGCCACCTCCGCCTTCGTCCCCAGAGTCAAGTTCCTAGTACACACACACACACACACATACACAAACCTTTGTTTTTTTCTCTACCTTTTTTCTCCTTTTTTCTCCTTGCCGCAGATGGCGTCACATCGCGACACATTGTGAGCTTGTAGATCGGCTATTTTTAAATGGCCGAAATGTATATAGAGCTGAAGTGGTTAATCTATGTTTTGTTATAATAATCAAAATCTGCAAAGTAACTAGAAATACTAGCTAAACCGTTACACAGTAAAGTAAAAGTACCTCAAAATTGTACTTAAGTAAATGTACTTAATTACTTTACACCACTGGTAATGTTACCTCTGGATGGTCCAGGACACGGTGACAGGGAAGTGTTCTTCCAGACTGAGGACCTGGGTGAGGTAGGTCCTGCTGGGAGGACTGATTGTCCACAGAGAGTTACTGGACCCCTGCAGCTCTGCCACCGTCACGTCCTCGTTACTGTAGGCCTCCAGGAACTGTAACGCACTCTGTTAACAAACACACATTACTGACCCCTACTGTACGCCTCCGTGAACTGTTAAAAACACCACTACTACTACTATTACTAACACTACTATAAATTAAAACTGTGACTGGAATATGGGAAACCCATTTTTAAACTTGGCAGAGTTATTACATCTAAGTCCAGTGTCTATACATCCTATTTTTATTTATTTTAAGAACTAAAGAACAAAAAAAACCAATATAACTAATAGTCTTAAGATCGGTAGGTAGACCATTCCACAGTACAGTTGTCAAATATACAGCTCTTGAAATGGCATGGTACAAAGTCAGTAGAGCGACCTCTAGTGGAATAGCTATGGGTATCACTAACCATGTAAAAGTACTTGCATAGATATCTGGGCAGTGATCTATTAGTGATCCTGTGAACTAAACACTATTTGATCTGGGATACTCCACAAAACATACTACTAAAATGGTAGTGTAGCTTTATAAATATGATGATTGATGTGACAGTAGTGGTACTTACTTACATGAGTGTAGCTGACTTACATGAGTGTAGCTGTATAAATAAAGTTCTGATTGACAGTTGTACTTACAGGAGTGTAGCTGTATCGACTCATGAAGGAGCGATAGTCTTCCTTAGTGAGCTCCTTCAGTTGGTTCTGCTGTGCACTCATTGTGAAGATAGGCTGAAATTAATACCATTATTATTATCATTATCATTATCATTATCGTTATCGTTATTGTTATTGTTATTGTTATTGTTATTATTATTATTATTATTACCCTTATTATTATTGTTATTATTATAGGATGGTGGTCAGGGCTTGTATTTATCAAGAGTGGAACATCAGTCCTAAGTGCTGCAAGTGCTGCACATTTGGTCTTATTTCTTGTCAATATTCCTTTCATAGTAAAGAGCTCATATATCTCCACCAGAACTCTAAACCAGGGGTCTTCAATGTTTTTTCAGACCAAGGACCCCTTAGCTGAGAGAGAGATGAAGCAGGGACCCCCCACTACATATTGTTCATACAATTATTTTGCAGATTAAAAATGTAGCTAGGGTTCAAGTGGTTAATGTAAAAAAGAAAAGAAAAAAGTTCCTATCACACAAACATTTGGCATCCACCATGTAGTAACTATGAGGACCCCCTAGGGGTCTCGGACCCCCTGTTGTTGACCCATATCCATTACTTCTCTACAGATAGTTCGAAGGGGGAAAATTGTATTATCAGAATGTAGGAGAACTCTAAAGGGATTCTATTTCCCCTTTCTCCACCTCCTAATAATAAATGAGGTCAGGGGTCATACCTGGAAGCCCCCCATAGTGATGGTCAGTGAGACGTCCAGGGGTTTGTTGATGACTCCGGCCACTGATTTGACCAGAGACATGAAGAGCAGAGGAAACCACACGATGCAGATCAGCAGCAGAACTATGAGTCCTCCCATCCCATACTTCACTACCACCTTCTTCTTCTGTCCCCTGGGCTGAGGATACCTCTAAGAAACACACATTATAAAACACACACACGACAATGAGTCCTCCCATCCCATACTTCACAACAACCTTCTTCTTCTCGCACCTGGGCTGATTACCCCAAAATCACATAAGAAGAAAAATATGTAGTATGTCCGCTAAAACTAAAATTAAAAATCGGTATCCTGCTACAAGGAGGTGGAGAAAATAAGGAACACCTCTTCCATTTACGCCAGTCACTGTGGGACAGCTTAGTCTCTCTGAATATAAAGTGTGAAAGCATTTATTTTGTCTTTGTAAGGCGTTTTTCTCTGAGTGTTTAAACAAAAATGTGCAATTGAAATGACATAAAGAGGGGATAAAAGGAATAACCCATGCAGTCACAATTGGTCACCCCCCACACACACACACACACACACACCTACCCTCTCTGACTCTCTCCAGCACTTCAGAGTAAAGATGTGAGCATAGATGTCTTCCACACAGATCCAGGAGGACAGAGACAGAGTGGTGTCTGTCCACACCCAGTCCATCACTGCTCTGAGCTCTGTCAGGAACGGCACCATACGAAACCTAGACACACACACACACACACACACACACACACACACACACACACACACACACACACACACACACACACACACACACACACACACACACACACACACACACACACACACACACACACACACACACACACGTGCACACGCAGAGACACAGATTATAACACACATATATATTTTTTAAACTGTAGGAAAAGAGTGTGTGTGTGTGTGTGTGTGTGTGTGTGTGTGTGTGTGTGTGTGTGTGTGTGTGTGTGTGTGTGTGTGTGTGTATGTGTGTGTGTGTGTGTGTGTGTGTGTGTGTGTACCCTTGGAACAGGAACAGGTTGAGGTAATTGTAACTCTTGGTGAGGAAGTTTCCCAGCACTCTGGTGGGGTAACCGCAGCGGATCTGGTACGCCGACAGACCAAAGTACACACACTTCACAAAATACCACAGCTGAGCCACCGCGTTATGATTAAAACGCCTGCAGAGAGAGAGAGAGTATGATAAGGCAACCAGGTATATGAAAACAATCTCAAAAGAAGCGACTTTAAACATGAGCACTTTAAACCTATATATCGGAAAGGGAAAAAGTGCAAAATGTGGAATATTTTTAAAACATTTTAACAACACAACTCTGGTACAGGGGTCCCTGGCACAAAATAATTTCAGAGGGGGGTCAACGGCCAATTACAAATTAAGTTGGGGGATCCTTAACTTGACATGAAAACGTTGGAGAACCACTGGCTTAACAACATTAACCACAACTACCAATATTTACAAGCAACTTGAGGGTGTGTGTGTGCGTGTGTGCGTGTGTGTGCGTGTGTGTGTGTGTGTGTGTGTGTGTGTGTGTGTGTGTGTGTGTGTTACCTCTCAGTTACTGTAGGTAGAATGAAGAACAGCCAGAAGTGAATCCCAAACACCAGAAGGATCTGAAAGATCAACTTCCCGACCACTGTCTTCCTGAGATACAACGCCCTGTCAATCACCATGGTACCTGTCAATCAATCACACATTTACCTGTCAATCACCATGGCACCTCTCAATCAATCACACATATACATGTTAAGCACCATGGCACCTGTCAATCAGTCACACATATACTGTACATGTCAATCACCATGGCACCTGTCAATCAATCTCACACACATAGACCTGTCATTCACCACGGTAGATGTCAATCAGTCAATCAATCAATCAAAGATATACCTGTCAATCACCATGATACCGACAGACAGACAGACAGATAGGCAGACAGACAGGTTCTTACCAAACTGGATCAGCACCATGGCCAGGAAAGCTTCAGGAACCTGGTCCTCTGACAGAGAGGAAGTGATGTCAGCAGCCGCTGAGTGTTTCTGTGGAAAGAACAGGAAGTATAACACAAAAGAATAGAATATATAGAATATAATAGAATATATATTATACAGCATAGAATATAATATATAATATACAGAATAGAATAGAATATATAATATACAGAATAGAACAGAAAAAAAGAAAAACAGAACAGAATAGAGCAAAAAAGAATAGAATGAATATAACAACAGAAAAGAACAAAATACAATAGAACAGAATAGTTTAAAATACAATGCAACAGGGTGCTGTTATTCATAGTTATAACAGAGCATTCTTGCATTAGAACTGTATAATAAGAACATTCTAGTTCAGTCCAGTAACAATGACAGCAGATTAACAGTGACAGTAGCAGTTCACCTCAAAGGCCCAGAATCCAAAGACGATGACGATGAAGTTGACGATGTCCGAGAGGAACATGACCACGTAGACGTCTGTCACCGCCCGTGCCTGTGGGCCAATCAGAGACCTGAAGAACGCCGACACCGGAATGTAGGCCAACACACACCTGGAAACACACAACACACCCACAAACACACAATTACAGCAAGTTATAGAGCAACAAATGTATTGTTACCCATTAAAACCGGGAAAGCATCTGTGTCATTTTAGACTGTAGCGTTGGCTATTCAAAAATAGCAGATATACAAGCTCACTGCAAGCTTATACATCTGCTATTTTTGAACATTTTTGAAAAATCTTTAAAGTGTGAGAACTAGGTTAGATTTAGGAGGCATTTGTACAATCGGCCTCAAGTTTTAATGGGCTAATCTACAACTGTGTAATTCCAAAGGGCCACGGAGACCATTATTGCGAACGCGGGAGGAGGCGCGGCGAAGCCGCGCCTCCGACCAAGTGGAGCTTACTATGTAACCCTGCTCGGGTTGTGTCTCTGTATCTCT
>NC_137623.1:49757903-49762903 GCF_963280865.1 Gymnoscopelus braueri | reverse complement strand
CTGTCTCATGGGTAGTGTAGTCCATATGTCCCTCTGTCTCATGAGTAGTGTAGTCCAGCTGCCTCTCTGCCTCATCGGTAGTGTAGTCCATCTGTCCCTCTGTCTCATGGGTAATGTAGTCCATCTGCCTCTCTGCGTCATGGGTAGTGTAGTCCATCTGCCTCTCTGACTCATGGGTAGTGTAGTCCATCTGCCTCTCTGCTTCATGGGTAGTGTAGTCCATCTGCCTCTCTGCTTCATGGGTAGTGTAGTCCATCTGCCTCTCTGCTTCATGGGTAGTGTAGTCCATCTGCCTCTCTGCCTCATGGTTAGTGTAGTCCAAGCCGTCCTCCCTGGATGACTTCAACATCTGAAGTCGGTAGTAACCATGGATACTCTCTCTTGATGGTATGTTGCCCTGGTAACAAATGAGCAATTTAATAATAAATATATAATTAATAATAATAATAATGATATTTAATAAATGTCATCTAATATTATAAAACGTTGTTTACAATATTCACTGTTACATTCCATGGATGTATTAGCATGTATGATTTGGTCTTTCAACTGGCAAGGTGAGAGGAGCGCTCCTTTTCATCCTGCATGTACAAATCACTTTAAAACAAAGCAGATAACGTAAAACGTACTCCTCTGTGCGCTCTGTACCTTCCACTCATTTGCTCAGCAACTTCTTGGTTTGCTGACCGCCGCAGCAACTACTTTCTTGTAGAAATTATTCTCATAGTGAAAATTGTTATTAAAAAACAGTTTTAATTGGGATATGTCTATGATTTTCATGTTGCCATTTAGTAACCAGTTTAGAAAAGCAGGCTGTGGTTTACCATGATCGTAGAATGGGCTTCCTACGCCTTTTAGCTATTGTAAAATACACAGTAAACCACGGCCTCTTGTACTGTAGCTTATTGCTTTAGTATCTGTCTGTATTGTTGTATTAGGATGCAGCTTTCAATGGTAGAGATATGTGTGTTGTTCTTGTGTAGATATTGTGTTGTGATGGGGTGTTGTGATGGTGTGTGTGTGTGTGTGTGTGTGTGTGTGTGTGTGTAGATGTTGTGTACCTGTCTGTATTGTTGTGTTAACATAGTGCGTTCGATCCTCAATACAGTAGAGATGTGTGTGTGCTCCAGACACAGAGAGTTCAACCAGCGTGTCACAGACTCCAGAACCGCTGACGACAAGACCACCCAGAACCTGAAAACACTGGAGATACGACCCAACACTGTGTCTACACACACACACACACACACACACACACACACACACACACACACACACACACACACACACACACACACACACACACACACACACACACACACACACACACACACACAGAGAGAGAAGTTTTAACCGCCCAGCAGAACCCTCTCCCTTCTTGTCACCATGTTTCAATAGATGGTCACTTGTTCTCATGTTTTGTTACTTAGATTTTTCCCCCCCGTCTTTTCCTTTCTCAACCACAAATGTATAGAATGCTATTCAGATATTTAGATAGCATGTTTCATCGACAGATGCTACATTCATTGTTTATCTGGTATCCTAGTTTCTTTGAGGCACTACGTTGTTCTCTCTGCACTCTACCTATGTGACTATTTACCCTGTTGTTTTTTGACTGGAGTTCGTGCTTACTCTCCGATCTCACACTTACAAGTGGCTCTGGATAAAGTGCTGGAGAAAGCACTCCAAAGCAAAAATTACCATTTTCATATCATCTGTGATACGTACGGCGAGTTACGGACAGACAGATTTTGCCATTCATAGATAGGTTTGCCTACATCAGTGTTTCCAAAACAGTGGGTCACCCATTTGCTTGTAGATCTGCTTTTGTCACTAGTTTGGGTGACCGGGTAGACATAAAACTTCTCTTTTGGGTCTCAGGCTAAAAAGTTTGGGAACCACTGGCCTTGGCTACATTGCAAATGGATTCCAAACTTCCAGACTGAGATTGTGAACACAATTACCTGGACCATCGTCTTTCTCATCTTCCTCCTGTCTTTCCTCTTCCTCCTCTCTCTCCTCCTGCTCCTCTTCAATGACTCCAGTTTCTAGGAGACAAATAGATCCATTATAAACAGTGTAAAACACATGCTATTTATGCAGCATATACCTGCTGCTTATGTCATCAGTACACTGTTGGTACTGTAAGTGACATTGTATGGGTTTTGTTTAGGTTTTTCTTTTTGAGTTTTTTTGGGGGGGGTTTTGTGAAAAGGTTAAAACTCTATATTCAGATAGTAATCATTACTAGAGTGTTTGTTCAGTAACAGCGGTCTGTCTTAACACTACTTGTACACTGTTAGCAATATTCGTCATTACTAGTCCTTACCTACTCTCGTCATCTCACCTCCTCTTATGTCTCCTTACCAATTCTGTTGTCTCTTTATGTCCGCTATTGTCTCCTTACCTCTTCTCCGGCCTCCTTTGCTGCTCGTGCCCTCTTTCTTTGTCTCTGCTCTCCTTGTCTTGCGTCTTGTCCGAGCTCTCAGAGCTGTTTTGGAGTCTGTTATCCAAGCATGATACACAAACTGATAGACAGGCAGACAGACACACAGACAGGCACACAGATGGACAGACAGTGTCATTACAACTTGTGCATATGTAAATGCACCAGCAGGGTTGGGAAGTAACTAGGGGTGTGCCGATATATCGTCCCGCGATATATCGCGATACGTTTTCGTGACGATATGTATCGTTTTGAGAAAAAAAAATATCGTTTTCATTTTTTTTTTTTTTTTTTTACAATAATAATAATCAGGCAAGCAAACAGCCCTGAGGTGAAAAGGGTGACAACATGTTTGTTTTTTTTTCGGGTCAGGTGTCACACTATTGCCCTATTTGGAATCAAAACGGCTATTGTAGCTGAAAAGCTACAAGTTCGCATATCTGAATAATGCAAAAACAGAATTATTTGTTTGCATTTGCTTTTTTTCTCCCCCATATATTTTTCATAATAAAAAAAGTGCGTATCGTATCGTATCGAAATCGTATCGAAGTTGTGAGCCAAATATCGTATCGTATCGTTTGGTGAAATTAGTGTATCGGCACACCCCTAGAAGTAACGGATTACATGTAACGCTGTTACGTAATCAGAGTAAAAAAAAACGTAACTGTAACGTCTTAGAGTACATTTTAAAATGTGTAATCTGGATTACAGTAACGGGGGTGTTGTAACGGGCGTTACAGGAGGATTACATTCTCCCCTTCCCCTCATTAATTTTACAAACAAGTTATAAATTATTATAACACCAAACAACCACCTGCAAGAGCGCACACTCCACACAGACAGCAATGGATTGGAGTTGAGCGCAGCGCGCACCTCTCTGTGTAAAATCCTCACAGTGGAGGCTGCTGCTGCATCAGCAGCGGTGTTGCCAGACTTTGCGAGAGAAATAAGCAACCAGGTCTATGAAAACAAGCCCAAAAGAAGCGACTATAAAAGGCCACATGAGCACTTCAAAGCTATATATGTCGTCCATTAAACAATGTGCATATTTATATATGTTGGCTATTTGAAAATAGACGATCTACAAGCTCACAACCGTTCTACCATTATTTACAAGCAACTTCAGAAAGATTAGCCCAATGTGGCTTATAATAATCAGACCAGGCAACACTGCAGACAGAGCGATACTAGGGGTGCGTTCGGAAATACAGCACTGAGCACTGCCCACGGCTTACTTTTGATTGACTCTCTTTCAGATGTTATTCATGGCTCTCTTTTTCGTCCTCTTTGCAGTGATGTTCCTGCATAAAAGCCTTTACTCTTAACCTTAAACTGATCAGATGGTTTGGTTAAAGGGACTATAATCTATTAGGTTCTGATTGTTACTAGGTTCTGATAGTAACTTGGTATATTCTGTTTATTTTATCTAGTCTATGTATAGCCTTAGGGAATATAGTCTGTGCCTGTAATATTATTTATTTTATCTAGCCTATATGTATAGCCTTAGGGAAGGGAACAGAGGCTGTAAAGGCATGCTAACCTTGTCTATTCTATTTACTTGATCTAGCCTATGTATAGCCTTAGGGAATATAGGCTGTAAACTAAAGGCATTTAGTGTCTTTTTATTAAAGGATATGCATTTTATTAGGTTTTATAAATTTTTCTATTTAAAGAGTAGCCTACGGTATAAATATAATTGTATAGAGCTGAGTTCTTTGAGTCTTTACTGTCTAGTCAATGTTTTAAACTCATGCCATGTCTATCTAAATGAGTGTCAGCCAGGAATGTCAAAATGTCAAAAAGAGATTTGCCACTTTGACCACACATGGATGGAGTTTAGATCCCATGGGGACGGTTGTGTTATTTAAAATGAGCTAGTGTTGGTTGTCAAACAATCAAAATGGTACTGTAGGTCAAGATGCATTTTCTTATGATCATGATTATGTTATTAGTTGACACAATGACTCTACAGTAATGTAACTGTTCAGAGAGGTCAAATTCTTAACAATTAAATGACCTTAACCATATTTCTGTTGTCCTTATCTTAATTTCATAGGCTCAACATTCTTGTCTATCAATGGTAAAACTTGTATTATCTAATTAAATAGAGTTTTGCTTAAAAGTAATCCAAACGTAACTGAAAGTAACTAGTAGTTACTTTTTAAATGGAGTAATCGGGATTACGTTACTGACTAAATTTTTTAGCAAGTAACTTGTAACTGTAGGGGATTCCTTTTTAAAAGTAACCCTCCCAACCCTGTGCACCAGTTACCATTAAAATGATTTGGCAACACCAGCTGGACAGAATGTCTGCTGTGAAGTAGGTTGAAACCAAGGGAAAAGGCCCACCACCGATATTGTTCATGTGCTATTGCATCATGGTGCTATTTATGACACGTGACTCCATATGGGGGCTCAGTTTCAGCCAGATCCGTTTTCTCTGTGTATGTCTGACATCTGTATGATGTCTTGTAAGCATAAGTACTGTACATATGTTGAGATGAGGACTTAGAACTTACTACCTACGTATACACGAATCCACGGAGCGCTGCCC
>NC_137623.1:49735403-49752903 GCF_963280865.1 Gymnoscopelus braueri | reverse complement strand
TCAGCCTCATGGTGGCGCTATGACAGGCCACAGGAAACTTTGCACACTCCCTAGAGGCCAAGGAAAAACCCTTGCCCTGCATTTTTCACATCTGCCTGTAGCGCCACCAGGAGGCTGACTTTTGTAAAACAAATTTGTTGCTATTACTCCTTCAGATTCTATCCAAAAATCACGCAAATCAGTACACAGTATCTCTATAGTCATGTGATCAAGGCGGATGTGTCCGATATTTCATATTGCATCCTAATTTGCTAACATTAGCTTCCAAAGTTTGCAGGATAGATCAGTTTGGAACAAAATGCCTCAAATCATGAACGCAGCATGCGATTTCCGTGAAATTTTCCACACACATTCCCACTAGAGAGGAAGAAATGCCGCCCTTTTCACATTGGCCTGTTATAGTGCCACCAGGAAGCAACAATAACCTACCTGACCTGGCGGAGACCTGTGCTCCGAGGAGCACTTTTTCTAGTTTTGTTTTGTTTTTATTTTGACATTTAAAACATTCTTTGCATCTTTTAATGAATGGCAGAGCAATTAGCTATTTAGTTATTTTTACTGAATTAATTACATCTCAATGGTAAACCTAGACCAAACAACAATGACCAAATTGACCAATGAGCCATTATCATCATTACACATTAATGTTCCTTACAGACAGAACAATGAAAACTACTCCCCTTTAATGACAAGGAGCCATCATTACATAGCACATCGATATGTGCTACTTTAATGACTGAATTACATGTGAATGGTAAAGTTATTGACCAACCAAGTCTCACACCCCAGCAATGAATCAGTGTTTCAAACACTGGTGAGACATTCGATTTAAACGCACTGTCATTCAATATGCGTTTGCATCTTCAGTTTTAAAATATGTAAACGTCATAATAACAGGCTACAGTAGTTATATATATATATATTTTTTTAAAAGCAGATCTACAAGCTCACAATGCGTCCCATGACGCATTGTGACCAGGCCTGGAATTTCATCATTTTAGGCCAGGGGCAAGGCCACTTGGCCTTTTGTCATTTTCTAGGACATGTCCACGGACATAATGAATTTAATTTGAAGGTTAAGGATGATTTTATTTTAATATAGTACAAGAATAGTATAACTATCTGTGTAATATAACCCATATTGGCAAATGACCAATATTTGTACTAAGTTATATTGGTCTCAATATTTGTCACATTCAGCCCTGGACTTCACTGACTGAAGTAGGGGTCATATGAATCACATTAGATTCACAGATTTTATGTATTTTCCCCACAAATTATTTTCATTCAAATTAAATGTGATTGAACTTGCACTAACAATGACTTTAGTTGATTTTGCACTATTTAAAATATAATATTTCTTAATTATTAATAATTGAAGCTTGTAGATTGGCTATTTTCACCAGTTTTTAAATAATAATTAAAAAAAGGAACATACAAGGTTTCCACCCAACAGCGACGGTTCTGTATCAGTACATGAGTCAGTTTTAGCATATTTCATTCTAATTGGCTACGATGACTGCCTATGAATTTCATGGCCTGGGTAGGTAAACCTGGCCTGGTGGAGATATGCCCTGTTGCGCACAGCAGAACAACAGGTGAAGGCAATGAACTTAAACATTGTCCATTTGTTTGTGAGGTGAGATCACAGCTTCTCTCTACTTTTGTGTGATATTGATAGCCTATAACTTTGAATTTGTTTGCAGTTCATTTCTATTGCTTACTGGATATTAAGACTAATAATTTTGGGATTTTGCTGTATTTTGTCAAATGTATTAATCTATATTTTTCTGTTGATCAAGCCTCAGGTTTTGTGATTAGATGCGCACACGCGCTGTCAGCCACTGGTAATCAATAATGTGCGCAAGGAAACCTTACTGAAAGCCGTCTCTAATCATCTTTAGAGAATCTCGTTTATTAAAACAACCACAGGCTACACAGTGAACACACAATAAATAAATAAATAAACACCTGGAAAGCTTGCGCTGTTAGTGGAAATAATTTTAAAATAATATAAACTACTAGAGGGACATGGCAGAGTGTGTTCTGCTGCTGCTGCTGCGCTGTCAACCACGAGATGATGCGCTCCAAGACAGCTGTCCATAAGCGCCAGACAGCTCTCTTAGAATGTTAATGTAGGCTCCTCATAATATGGGTATAATAAAATTATTTCATTGCATTGTAGTGACTTGGTCTTGGACTCGAGTGGACTCGGTGGGGGCAGAGTCCCGAGTCCCTTAGTCCGAGTCCGAGTCAAGACCGAGTGAAATTATGGGCGAGACCGAGACAAGACCGAGTCAAATTATGGGCGAGACCGAGACAAGACCGAGTAAATCAAAAAGCGGTCTCGAGACCGAGACCGGTCTCGAGTACTACAACCCTAGAACATGGATGCGGTAGACAGTGGAGGACGATATTTCTGTGACCACTTTCAGGGGCAATTGATATAGCAACAGTTACCGTTCAGTGGTGCCGGAAGGAATACAAGAGAGGACTTTTGTGTGTGTGTGTGTGTGTGTGTGTGTGTGTGTGTGTGTGTGTGTGTGTGTGTGTGTGTACCTGGTGGTTCCAGTGACGAAGATGATGGTGAGAACGAACCAGAAGAGGTAACTGAACACAAAAACCTTCATCATGTCCAGATAGGACCTGTAAAACACACACACACACACACACACACACACACACACACACACACACACACACACACACACACACACACACACACACACACACACACACACACACACACACACACACACACACACACACACACACACACACACACACACACACATTTTTTACTGTGGCCATTATTTCTTGAATCAACGTGGAAAGGCATTAATCAAAGGTAGACAGACAGACAGACAGACAGACAGACAGACAGACAGACAGACAGACAGACAGGCAGACAGACCGGCAGCGTATGAAGTCAGGGGCGTGGTCTAAATGGAGCTGGCTGATTGGCTCGCAGGCCGGTCCATCATCTTTATGCAACTCATTGTTGTCTCCCGCCAGGAGTCGAACCGACAACTCCTGTTCCTCCTCGAACACCTGGAGTTGTAAGGAGGCCGCTAGCAGCAACACAAAGTCATCTGGAATACAAATAAATATGTGATTATTATTGTTGTTGTTATTATGTTATTAACCCATTTAGACCGGGAAAGAATCTGTGCCATTTTTTGATTTCTTTGGATATTCAAAAATAGCAGATATACAACCCCCACAACCCCCCAAAAGCACAGAGTTAAAAATGTTCATTTTAAAACATATATCCCATCCCATTGTATATCTACTATTTTTGAATAGCCCAAAGAAATCTTAAAATTACAAAGATGCGTTCCCGGTCTTAACACATTGAATGCCAAAAACGGTCCGGACCGTTTTTGAGGGTCCAAACGAGAAGTGCCGAAAACGGTCCGGACCGTTTTTGACCCAATTCTATTTTTATACATGTGGGCCACGTGGGGCGCTAAAACGAAACTTTGACATCACCCAAGCAGTTTCTGAGAAGAAGAAGCTGGATGTGGCTCCATGTCAAAAATCCTTCCGGTCGGCGTTTTCAATGTTATCTCCTTGATTAAAAGCTTAATATCTCCATTTCTTTTTAATGTGGTGGAAACGAGCCGTTTTCGATCGGCGATCACGCTGCAATGGAGGGTCGCGTTGGAAATATTATTGTTCCAGGCGTTAGTCGGGACCCTCCGCCGTCTCGCACGCACGCTTTGTTTACATGCATTTCCGCGTCGGGGCTTCTCACAGCACGAAATGTATAACGCAAGTGGATGGAAGAAATGCTGGCACTCAACGTATAATATTTTAATAAACCTCTGGCACCCAATGTGTTAATGGCTAAATTATTATTATTATTATTATTATTATTATTATTATTATTATAGTTCTTACAGAGCAGGAACAGAGCATTTGGAGGTGTCAGGTGATCCGGGAGGAACAACCATTTAATCACATTAGAATCCCACCCTGAACGTCTCCATGGATACTCTATAAACACACACACACGCACACACACACACACACACACACACGCACACGCACACGCACACGCACACGCACACGCACACACACAAATTCAGTACAGTTGAATTATATCTTGTTGAAGTGTTTCAATATAACAGTGATCGTCTGCATAGCATTTTACGGTTGCAGCCTAATTAACAGTTGGGCAATTCTCTTCTAATGTGCTATAATGTCCCAGCAAGTAAGTGGAAATAATAATACATAATAAATAAAGAACATTTCTATTGAAAGCCTAATAGTATAGTTGTATAATACAACTATACTATTATATACATTACTAATATATATATGAATATGCATTCAGCTGCCATGACAATAGAAGGAAGGTGGATTGTCTACAATATGCAGTATAATTATGTTCTAATATGCCATAATGTCCCAGCAAGTAAGTGGGAATAATATCAAATAAAGGCATAATAAAGAACATATTGTTTCTAATTACATTACTACTCTTCTAGGTCCTAGAAGAGTAGAAAGGTAAAAATGCTATGTAGACAATGATTCTCCTAGAATGTAGGACAATCAACCTTCCTCAGAGAAGATGGCCGGCTGATGGCCGAAACGTGTTGGGCTGAATAAAAGATCATGTATCTGACACTACGTCTTGCATCAATAAATGTGTGTGTGTGTGTGTGTGTGTGTGTGTGTGTGTGTGTGTGTGTGTGTGTGTATGTGTGTGCGTGTGCGTGTGCGTGTGCGTGCGTGCGTGTGTACCTGCACAGCTGGCGGGAGGCAGTCCCACACAGAGCACATACTGGAAACACAACACTCCTGACAGGAAGTAGCAGTATTTGGGCCATATAAGGGCAACGCGCTTCCTGTAGCGTCGTGATAGGACTGCGATGAGGCCAAAGGCGTGGCCGACGGCAAACAGATCCATCCGCTGACCTATCACATTCACCGCTAGGAGGAAACAAGTCTAGAACAGAAAAACACACATTCAGTACACACAAAAAACACTGTCAATACATTTGAGCTGCCGGCACCTTTCTGTCATGCATTTCTGTGGTAAAGACGTTCTGCCATGTGTGCTTCTCTTCCCAGCGTTCACTGAGCCTTGCGCTTTTGGCGACCAGTGTTGATTTTGTCAACTAAAACTATGACGAAAATTTTTCATCGACTACCTTTTTTCAACTATATAAAAACTAAGCTACGATGACTAAAACAATGACTAAATATATTTGTATATATTTGCTGTGAGCTTGTAGATCGGCTATTCTCAGCATGCAACCAAGTGTAAAATCAGCCATTACGACGCCAAAATATTTTTTTGTCCACTAAATCAACTGTAGATTTAGTCGACTATAATGTCATGATATTTAGTATACTAAAACTAGACTAAAACTAAAACTTTTCAGATGACTAAAATATGACTAAAACTAAATGAAATTTTATTCAAAAGACTATGACTAAAACTAAATTAAAAATTGCTGTCAAAATCAACCCTGTTAGCGACCAGCGTTTTTTTTTGGGGCCGAGCGCCCTGGGCACTTCAAACAGAAAATAGTCCCAACTTTTGGAGAGCAGCGCCGCTCATCAATGTCAGGTTTGATCCTCAAAAAAAAACTGTTTCACAACCCTGATCATTTACGACCTGACATTGAATCATCACCACAACCATGAGAAGTCCATGTTTGCCGTTGTTTCAGCTAGGATATTTGAGCTACTAACGCAGATGACACTACATAGCAGTGGTTGATAGGTTTGAACATTGCGGGCGTCACTCAATGCCAGCGTTCTGGACATGATATCCAAAGCGCTCCTCCACTCATAAAACACTTAACGCCTATGTTGCATGAGGTTCCTTATTTCCCTGACTCACATCTGTAAGGCAGCAATCATGCCGTGTGTGTGTGTGTGTGTGTGTGTGTGTGTGTGTGTGTGTGTGTGTGTGTGTGTGTGTGTGTGTGTGTGTGTGTGTGTGTGTGTGTGTGTGTGTGTGTGTGTGTGTGACAGTGTGAGTGCGTGTGTGCATGTGTGCGTGCGTGCACGCTCACCTCCAGACCAAACTTGTAAAAAAAGTAGTTGGCAAAGTATTTGGCACAGTTTAGAAACCCGTCGTCAAGGTGTTGCCGGGTGATGTCACAGAACAGCGTTCTGGTGGCGGGGGGAGGTATGTTGCCACGGAGACGGTACAGTTCCTGGTGTCTGTAGATTGTCACCTCAAAGGCTAGCAGCGCTAACATCATCAGGTTGTACTGTACAAACACATGAGCACAATGCTAACACCACCATTCATTACTGTACGACAGGCTAACAGTGCTAACATCATCAGGTTGTACTGTACAAATACATTAGTGCAATGCTAATGTGTGTGTGTGTGTGTGTGTGTGTGTGTGTGTGTGTGTGTGTGTGTGTGTGTGTGTGTGTGTGTGTGTGTGTGTGTGTGTGTGTGTGTTACCCTGAGGTAATCCAGCAGTTTTCCATCAGTCTTGCGAAGCCCCACCCACTGGGCGGGGTCAACCGGACCAGAATATAAAACAGACCCACCCAATTCTGAACTGGAGTTAACTGGCTACAGACAGACAGACAGACAGACAGACAGACAGACCAATATATTGATTCAATGATGGATTCTTGTTTTGAAATGTTATATTAAAATATATTAAAATGTGACTGTAAACATGTCATTAACATACATGTTGATTACATATTCATGTGAATCTCACCAGTGAACAGTTGGTGGCGTAGTTTCCCGGTTGGATGGAGTTGAGCTGGTAGATCATTTTAAACACCGCCAACACACACGTCCACACAGTGCACACACTGGACGCTAGGGGGCGCCACGCCCTGCACGGCAACGCTACGGCCCAGCACCCCACGAACACACAGTTTAATACACACACCTGTAACACACACAGTTTAGCACACACTTGTAACACACACGCAAACAGTTTAACGTACACACACACAGCTTAACTGTTACACACACCTGTAACGCACACACACACACACACACACACACACACACACACACACACACACACACACACACACACACACACACACACACACACACACACACACACACACACGTCTGTCTGTCTGTCTGTACCTCTCTGACAGACAGCCACATGATGTAAATAGAGATGAGCTTTATGATGTGCAGTTCCAGGAGCCACCAGGCGAGGCGCTGCAGCTTCTGGACAGACATGACGAGACGCAGGAATAAGTCTGACAAACGATCCAACACCAGCCTCCACGAGGAACGCAGGTCTGGACGAAGAGATTAAAGGAATAGAAGTATTTAATTAAGGATATTAAAACATGTTCGTGGACTACCTATTTTCACTGACGAAAACTTAATAAAAACTAGACTAAAATGTTAGGGAGGTACTGCTGGAGAAGAGATCCAGTAGAACTAAGACAAGACCTGTTATGCTAGGCGTAGCGCTCCAAAAACAGCCAATCTACAAGCTCACAGCTTGTAGATTTGTTGTTTTCGGCATTCAGCTAAGTATACGTATATCATGTATTACGATGCCATCATGGCATGATATTATGATATTTAGTCAACTAAAACTAGACTAAAACTAAACAAATTTGAGATGACAAAATGTATCTTTTAGAAAGAGAAACTGGTTGATACCAGCCTTCCTGTTCTCCAACATAATAATATAATGGCTATAATAATGGATATTGGCCTTGATAAATGCAATGAATGAATGACCTAGGATCTGATCAGACAGGGTTTCCCGGCCAAACATGCAGGAGTCCTCATCCTCTTCCTCATCGTCATCTCTCCACTTCTCCTCCTCTCTCTCCTTCTCCTCTCTCTCCTTCTCCTCTCTCTCCATCTCTCCTTCTGTCCTTCTCTCATCTCCTCCTCCGCTCTTTAACTCCTCCTCCTTCTCCTCCTCCGGACGGGGAGGTTTGACCAATGACAGATCAGCTAGACTCCCCTCCAAATGAACCAGCCTAGAGAGAGAGAGAGAGATGTATGTCTCCTCACTCTGTGTCTCAGAGGAGGGCTGTGGACAGCTCAGATACCTGCCTACCAGTGACATCATCGGTAGGCGGGTTTGATCATTTCAAACTTCATTATTATTTTGTATTAATGCAAGAACAATAGCTTCTATTTCAGTAACTTAAAGGCTGTAGTTTCTATTAACTTGGAGTCAGGTTTCTGAACTGTCCACAGCCCACCAATGAGATGCAGAGTAAGTAGACATGAATGGTACCATCTTATAATGAGCATTAGTGAGGACCAATTAGATTAAGGCTCAAAATGGGTGAAGTGCTCCTTTAGGCATTAAAAAATTGCTTTCAGAACCTTCAACTATCATTTACATTTAACCTTATATATTAGCTTCTAAAGAGCTGAACGTTTTATGTTTATATTTGTGTCAATAGCGATAGGTCTGCCAAATTCACTGTGTGCGCGTGCGTGTGTGTGTGTGCGTGTGTTACCTGGTAACGGTACTGTTGTGTGTGTCCACCACAGTCTTCAGGTCTGTCAGGTCAAGAAACGGCTGGTGGAAGTAATGAAGATGTAGAATACACACCTATAGTGTGTACAAACACACACATACTATTTAAAAAAAAAGATTTGAAAAACGTGGGAAAAGAGGTTGTGTGCATGCGTGCGTGCGTGTGTACTGACCAATAGGAATGCAGCAGGGAGAAATATTCTGGTGAACAGAACAGGTACTAAAAACTTCTCCAAACCAAGATCCTCTAACCTGAAGAGACAGACAGACAGACAGACAGACAGACAGACAGACAGACAGACAGACAGACAGACAGACAGACAGACAGACAGACAGACAGACAGACAGACAGACAGACAGACAGACAGACAGACAGACAGACAGACAGGCCTTTAGTTGTATGGTTACAGATATCAATACATTTTTAACAACTATCAGCTCAATTGATCACAGAACCCAGGTGGTCAGAGGTCACCCCTCTGACCCAACTGACTGCTCTAAAGGCCAATACATGCTCCTTCCGATGTCGGAAAAAAATGTCTGGCTCCGAAAGGCTTTCCGAACTATTCAGAGAGTCAGGAGGACATCTGAAGGTGCACGAGTTCTGAGAAAATGTTCTTAGACCGCCCATTAGAAGTTCTGAATTACGTTAATTTGTAGTTACTAGAGGTTTGGGCCGCTATGCGGCAAGTTCCGAACCGATATGTCTGAGTCATAGTGTCGGGGGCTTATTCAGAGTACCTGTTGTACCATGTCTGTCTGTGTCCCTTTTGTGCCCATATATGGAGATCTCTGTATCTGTCCGTCTACCTGTGTCCCTTTAGGACGAAGGCTCTACGTCCTCCCGGTGGGGGCTCCTCACAGAAACTATCATCACAGACCCTAGCCATGCAAACCATGGACTGGCTGTAACATTGCATTACATTCATTGTTTACAGACAGACAGACAGACAGACAGACAGACAGACAGACAGACAGACAGACAGACAGACAGACAGACAGACAGACAGACAGACAGACAGACAGACAGACATACTTGTGTGTGGACAGTGCAGTGTAATAGCTCCAGGTAGAAGGGGAGTTGGGGAACTGGAATGTGTAAACCAGGATCAGGACAAACATGGAGTATGTTACCACGGCGACCCAGAAATACCTCAACATACTGCGCCAACGCTGATAGTTTAACTGCAGAGAAACACAATGACATACACGATACACCATTTAAAAAATACAGACTACATGTGAATGATGCATGCTACAGGCTCTGTTTAAGCTCTGCTCAAACACCTCCCTGAAGAACTCATCCACTGTCAGGTGTTTGAGCAGAGCTAAAAGGATTCTGAAGAACAAATATCACCCCAGCAATGGACTGCTTGTGCTACTCCGCTCAAAAATCACAGCAGCAATGGACTGTTTGCGATGCTAAGGTCAAACATCACCCCATGCAGCAATGGACTGTTTGCGATGCTAAGGTCAAACATCACCCCATGCAGCAATGGACTGTTTGCGATGCTAAGGTCAAACATCACCCCATGCAGCAATGGACTGTTTGCGATGCTAAGGTCAAACATCACCCCAGCAATGGACTGTTTGCGATGATGGACTGCTTGTGATGCTACGGTCAAACATCACCCCATGCAGCAATGGACTGTTTGCGATGATAAGGTCAAACATCACCCCAGCAATGGACTGTTAGTGTCGCTATGCTCAGGCAAGCTCCAGCATAAGACTGACCTTATACTGTAGTTGCATTACAGTGTACATCACCGTCACATTAATCACATTAACGTAAGCAACACAGTCGCAGGTTACAGGATATGTTCTATGGAATCCTTTATACACAGTAGGTCAAATAGTAGTAGTAGTAGAAACAGAAGTAGTAATATTAATAATACCTGGTATAGTGCAGTACATCCCAGGAACATGACCATGTAAATAATTTTGTACATGACGATTCGTCCTTCAAAGCTGACAAAGAAAAACATGGTTCCACACACGTAGATCCAGTACTTCACAAACATCCTGGTCACCACGGCAACCAGCTCCTCCATCCCGTGCACTCCTAGCGCCGCTCCTCCCGGTAGAACCTCCTCCTGGGAGCTCACCTCCCCTTTTTGGAGGTGATCTGAAGGAGAAAACACAACACAGTCTATTTATTAATGTTTTCTTTTCTTTCTTTTTTTACATCATCGGTAGGCAGATTTGTTAATTTCAACTTCCTATAGCCCACCAGGGGCTATGAAAAGTTTTTGAGCGTTGTTTTGGAGTTTATAACCAGATTCTTTATAGTTTTGCTGCTGTCAATCTCAGCCTCCATTTACTTTGAGTCTTGTTTTGGATTCTTCATTCACCTTAAAAGGACACAAAAATTCTCCTTGTTTTCAAGACACCAAGGGGTGAGTAGCCTAAACGATCGGGTGAACAACTCCTTTAATCATTTCAAGGATCCCCAGTTTGGGGGCACGGTGGCGCAGTCGGTAGCGCTGTCGCCTCACAGCTGGAAGGTCCTGGGTTTGATTCCCGCCGGGGACGCTGTGGGTGCTGGGGGCGTGTGCTCTCCTCCGCATCATCAGTGCCCATAACCTAGGTGGGGTTGGCGAAAGGGCATTTCGGTGTGGAGTTTGCATGTTCTCCCCGTGTCCCCTAGGGTAGGAGGCAGGGATTCCGTTAGCCGGTATTTACCGGCCATTGACCGGTAAAATGTTTAATTGGCCGGTAAATATAAACACCACCGGCCACCGTGGCCGGTTGGGAAAATGCTGTTATTAGGCTATTTTATCATTTAAGCCTATTATTAATATTATTATTTGCATAAAGTAGTTGGCTACAACCGTTACAATCATAATCATTTAAAGTTTATATCATGTTCTGACTGTGTGGTTTAATTCCGACAGCCTGCTCGGCTGCTGCGTGCTGCAGTTATATAATAGCTTATTCATTGTACGATGGTGTCGCGCGTTGAAAATATCAGAGCTACAAGCTCACAGCACGTCGCAACGCGCCGCGTTGTGAGCTTGTATGTCTGCTATTTTTGATACGCCACAACACCGCTAAGAGACACAGCTGTGTCTCCTCCTGATCAGCGCTGAGTAGGGTGGCTCGCTCGGGTGTTGATAAACAGAACCGGGATTTTCCGAGGTGAATCTGAACCAAACCGGACCCAATTGTCGATAAAGGGACCCGAACACGTGTGGGCCGTGGATATTATGCAAGCACAGTTACTGTCTGTCTGCAATGGATAAAGTGGTGAAAGTTGGTGAAACTGAAAGCAACTATAGAGGCAAGTAATCAACCTCGCGCAAGGCCACATATATCATGACATATATAATTAACGTTAACAAAACAAAACCTACTTTTGCATATCAAGGTTGAATGAGAATCGATGTAAAGCCCCAAATATATATTAATTTGTTTATACCGTGCGACGGTGTTGCGCAGGGAAACCACAGCCCGCAGGGTAATTAGGACTCGCCCCAAAACACCCTCGCCCCCATTTTTCAGGCGGACCAGCGGTTCTTGTATTCTTGTATTTGTTTTACTGAGGATAAGGGTAGAAATAGGTTTAGGATTAGGTATAGTTTTACTGAGGTTAAGATTAGGAATAAGGTTAGGGTTAGGCATAGTTTACTGATATGTTTAGGAATACCAGGCGAATACCGCCGGATTTTCCCCGGGGCGACTGTGTTTTGGGGCGAGCGTTTTGGTATTCGTCACGCAGCAGTTCACTCATGCCCACTTTATTCATTTCATTTTTGGCAAGCGACATCTCTGCATGATATAGACTATAGTAGATCATATAATTTAGTTATCTATAAAAACAGGAACAGGTTGCATCTGTGATAAAGTGGAAAGAAGCGCAGCTCTAACGTAACGAGGTGTAATGAGCCCAATCAGTTGGGTGCATGTATGCAGTGCAAACACGCATGTGACGTTAATTATTATATGGCCGGTAAATTTATTCTTTGGCCGGTAAAATATAATCCTGCCGGCCATGGTGACCGGCCCCAAAAATGCCTAGCGGAAACCCTGGTAGGAGGTACCCTCACAAAAAACATGCAGTTATCCTGGTCTCTATACTGAGACCAGGAGGAGGCAGTATAGACGAATCCACAGACGCGCTGCCTGTAGGCAATCATAACTGCGAAGTCGCGGGGCGGAGAGGCAGCCGCTTGACACCGCAATTATGATTGCCTACAGGCAGTGCGTCTGTGGAATTGTCTATAGAGACAAGGATTACTGCATGTTTTTTGTGAGGGTACCTACCCTAGGGGACACGGGGATAACATGCAAAATCCACACCGAAATGCCCTTTCGCCAACCCCACCTAGGGTATGTCTACACCAACTGTGGACAGTCAGTCAGTGTGAGCAGGAAACAGGTGTTTTACCTTCGCTGTGAACAGTGATGGTGGCCAGGTGTCCATCTGTCTGTCTCTCCGCCTGTCTCTCTTTCTTCTCCGTCAGCTTCTGACGCAGCAGAGCCCAGAACGTCAACAGACACACGATCTGCAACAGGAGTACTGTAATCAGATTACCTTAATCTATAACAGTATACTGTAATCAGATTAACTTAATCTATAAAGGTGTGTTCAGTGTGTACGATAAAGAGACAGTGATCTTTCCCGCAGTCGCATAAAAATAGTGTCCCGTCGCTTCAGTCACTTGTTCGTGACGCACGAACAAGTGACTGAAGCGACCAGACACCATTTTTACTCACGCTCGCTGACCAACGCGACCAAAGTGAAGCGATTCAAGTGACTGGAAATTTTAAATATCTTTAATCAGATGAACGTAATCTATAACAGAATACTGTAATCAGATGAACTTAATCTATAACAGAATACTGTAATCAGATGAACGTAATCTATAACAGAATACTGTAATCAGATGAACGTAATCTATAACAGAATACTGTAATCAGATGAACGTAATCTATAACAGAATACTGTAATCAGATGAACTTAATCTATAACAGAATACTGTAATCAGATGAACTTAATCTATGACAGAATCTACAGCAGGGATACTGCATTCACATTAACTCTTTAAGACCGGGAAAGCATCATTTGTGTCATTTTAAGATTTCTTTGGCTATTCCAAAATAGCAGATATACAAGCTCATAACGCGGCACCGAGTGCCGCGCTATGAGCTTGTAGATCTGCTATTTTAGAAAAATCGTGAAAATGTGTGCAAATCTTGGAATACATATTTTTTAAAGTGAACATTTGTAAAATATTTAGTTCCAGGGACCCCCAGAAGCAAATCGTGTAGTTCTTGTGGACTTGGGTAGTAGTTGTGTAGCAATAGTTGCATACCTTTGAGGCCAGCTCCATAAAGGGGACATTGTGTAGTAGATGTGTAGTAATATTTGTGTACCTTGGAGGCCAGCTCTTTGAAGGGAACGTCCTTCCGGATGAACATTCCAGGGATGGGATCGACCGTGGGGAAGCTGTAGATGTATTGTAGTAAGAGCAGCAGGTTGCCGTAGGCGACCAGCCATGGTGATGACATCATGGTGTACCGCCGCTTGTCGCGGAGCATCCAGAGTGCGCACGACCACAACAACAACACGCATGTCAGCCATGACACGTATGTGATGGACCACGCCTGCAAAACGACAAGGAGAAGGTGATTGAGTGTATATACTTGGGATCAACTGTCCAAAATACCACCAGAACTTTGGTCGCTAAATGATGGAGAGTTGGTAACCAAATGGACCCTTATAGATCTTTAACTCTTGAGAGCATTTTACTCTCTCAAAAATAACGCTCTCAAATGAAACGCGTAAAATGAAACCCATTCATGTTACGCTCTCAAGAGTTTTTGTAAAATGTATTTTATGTTAAAATTATTGTTAAACATTTGCATTACTTAATTTACAAGAATCTACACAATTAGAGAATGTACAAGAATTGTTATTTTGATCAACGTTTGCCTGTTGACTCTCCTATGGTACCAACATCAATACAGCATGGATTTGTGGACTAAATCTCATCAAATGGTGGTCCGTGGCTCAAATGCCGAATAAATAATGGACCTTGATGTGAAAAGGGTTGAACACCACTGCATTAGAGGATCAGCCCAGGTTGGAAGATTTGGAGATAAAGCAAGAGAGGCGAGGTTGCAATGGTTTGGACATGTGCAGAGGAGGGATGAGGGGTACATTGGGAGAAGGATAATGAAGATGGAGCTGCCAGTTATGAGGAGAAGAGGAAGGCCAAAGAGGAGGTTTATGGATGTGGTGAGAGAAGACATGCAATTAGTTACTTTCCACCAGTGGAAAGTAACTGGACGTGAAATGACCATTTAAAGACAACGCGTCACTAGAAGCAGCTGGGGAACTGTTTAGGGCCATCACAGTTTGTGTATGTGTGCTTGTGCTTGTGCTTGTGCGTGCGTGCGTGTGTGTATTCACCATCATTGCGATCAAGGCACAGATGTAACTCTGTTTCATGAGGAAACGGAAGGCAGTCGACATGGAACCTCCGCTCTCCTCCCAATGGTCTGCTTCAAACACTGTGTCTGGAGGAGAGGAGAGGAGAGAGATTCGCTATTTGGTATTTGAAATAATTGAAATATTTGGGGGTCGACTTGAAAACACAGACCAACCTGATTGGTTGAGGGAGTAGTGATGCATGCAGTAATGGTCCAATCCCAGTGCTGTGTCCTGGGTGGGCGGAGCTACTGAGTAGTGTGGAGGAGTGTCAGGGGTTGACATCACCAGCATCTGGGAAATATTAGGAACGAGAGCACTGGTCACATGGAGGGACATAACATAACATAACATAACATAACATAACATAACATAACATAACATAACATCATACATACATACATACTGTACATACATACATGTGTACAGTACATACATACATACAGTACACACACAGGCATTTTTTGTAAACATGTATGCATTGAGTGCTCTATGGTTAAATGTGGTTAAACTTAGAATGACGTGATCCTTATAGGAATTAATATTTGCAGCGAATATCATGAGACAAACAGACAGACAGATAAATATATAGATGGATACCTCCGTCGAGCTGCATGCCTCTTGAGTGGACATCACCTGGATGATAAATGTGTGTATACACACACACACACACACACACACACACACACACACACACACACACACACACACACACACACACACACACACACACACACACACACACACACACACACACACACACACACACACACACACACACACACACACACACACTTGTCTTGATTAATTGATTTGATTTGTTTATTGACAACAAAATATCTACAAAACATCTAATCACACACATCTGGTCAAAAAGATGACCAAAAAAAGCCTGCAGGCTTATTTCCATTGTGGTCCTATTTGTTAATGTGACATATACATACTGTTTGCTATACATTCATGTATAGCAAAGAAACAAAAAAATCCACGTGACTGCTGCGTAATACAAAAACAAAAAAAGTCCTTTCCCATAGTGCTTTTAAATCAGCATGGAATGAAATCTGTGTTGCAGCGTCTGGTGGAGTAGCTATGAAAATTTATTGCATACATATTTGGGAGCCACATCGTTTTCAATCCTGTGAACCATTAGTCTCTCGAGACAGACTATTGACTCACAATTTTCAAACGCTTCCGTTCCGTCACACATGCGATGGAAGTGATGATATGGGATTAAAGCAGATTGAGAGACCATAGTGAACCATGCACATTTGGATAAATGAAACTTTTACTTCCACTCGGAGACAGCCGAAGTTACTGAAATGAGACGGGAGGACATGATTTCTGGGATGGAGATTGTTGATCAACTCATTTATGATGAGAGGTCGGCAGTTTCTTTATTTGTGGATCACAGGGAATCAGGGATGCTATTGTACCAGGATGTGCAGGCGTAATCAAAATGGCATTGGATGAGTGCCACTGCCGACATTTTCAATGAACTTTTGTCAATGAATGTGAATATCCTGGCTAAAGATTTTAGTTTTGGGTAGATATTTGAGATACTTTTGGAGCCATGCTCCCTCCAGATAGTTTGTCTAATACGCAATAAGTAAGCAACTTCAGCTGCAACTTAAGAGTCACCTAATACCACTCTGAAACCAGGGTGCCTTTGAAGTTCCTTACTTAGGAATGTTTCAACCTCTGATTTCTCCTGGTGAGAGACCAGGAGTGTTGCGTCTTCAGCAAAAAGAAACACATTGCAATCACAGGCTGACTTCATATAATTAACTCTTTGACAGTTTTAAAGTCGTCCATATACGTTTAGATCCATATTTATCGATCGATTCACTGTGTGTTTCCGGAGCAGGAGTCTCTGACTTGCTCTCTGACATTGCATCCGGAGCTAGTGTCCCCTTCGCTACAGGCCGTTGGAAACACGCGTCTACTCGGAAAAATTGACCAAAAAAAAAGAACAGAGATACAGGCGAAAAAAAAAAAAAATACAAACATGGAGTCGACAGGAGCGCAAATGTTAGTAATCCATTATTTCCGTATCCGTTTGTGCTACAGTTTTACTGCTCCCTTCGGATTCAAGATCAGACCGTGGCCGTCTATAAAACAACATTAAGTAAAAACTCGGGATTTCTCGTTCTGGCACTGAGGGCATTCAGAAAAAACTCGGGATATCTCAGGGCTTGGCAATGAGAGAGTTAACATAATAGTGAAACGAGAAGTGGACCGAAGATGATCCCTTGAGGGACTCCCAAATGTTAGTGGTTGCGGTGAGGACATGGCGCTATTTATATCCACCCTTTGTTCTCTGCTGTCTAAATAAGACCATGCGTTACTGTGTCAAAAGCTTTCTGAAGGTCCAGTGTGCGTGCGTGTGTGCGTGCGTGCGTGTGTGCGTGCGTGCGTGCGTGCGTGCGTGCGTGCGTGCGTGCGTGCGTGCGTGCGTGCGTGCGTGCGTGCGTGCGTGCGTGCGTGCGTGCGTGCGTGCGTGCGTGCGTGCGTGCGTGCGTGCGTGCGTGCGTGCGTGCGTGCGTGCGTGCGTGCGTGCGTGCGTGCGTGCGGGCGTGCTCACATGTCGTCTCCACAGCTCTCT
>NC_137623.1:49677903-49730403 GCF_963280865.1 Gymnoscopelus braueri | reverse complement strand
ATCGCGACTTGTTGAGAGCTTATAGATCTGCTATTTCCACTACTTCTTATTAACGTTTGTTTTTCTAATTCATGGAATTTCTTAGTTTTGTGGGTGATTTTTTTATGAAATTATTTTGAAAAATGTTTCAATTCGTTTTTAATTCATGATAAATTGTGATTTTTTTTGGGGGGGGATTTTTTGAATATATTTTTTAATAATAATGATTAAAAACCAAATGTAGGAAACAAAAAAATTAAACAATATTTTCTCGAACCCGGTGTTTGCGAAACAGTGGGTTAGGAGATGGAAGAAGGAATGGCTCTTTGCAATGGAAACACATTCAGACTGGCTAATGAAGTGAGAGGAAACAGACATTCAGGCTGAGTGTCAGACTAACTGGATCATATTCATTAGTTAGAGTAATCTCTCAAGCCAGACCACTCTTCCACCATCCACCCTGTCCCTCCATACAGGACACTAGGGCTGCAAAATATGAGATAATATGTGATAACATCGTTGAATATTGCCGTGACGATATGACGCGAGATAAGTAAACAAATACTGAAGTGTAAACAGTTTGAGTGTCTTTCTGCCTTTGGTTCGCGGCTTTGTCTATAGATTTGTGTATTGTAGTAGCCGCTTGCTAAAGTAATGCTCAGGGGGTTTGAGTGATTGCTCAGACGGTTGACAATTTTGAGGGAACATTGCATAGAATCCAAACAATAAAAAGCCTACTGTATGCAAACACTGAACAAAATTAAGAAATAACTGTGTATTGCCATTCCAAAACATTGCAGCTGGCTACAGCTGCTATTGACAATGAATATACCGTGTACCACCAACTTAGCAAATGCGTTTCTTACTGCTCCCCTGAAAACATTCTTATAATCCAAACAAAAACATCCTTTATACATGGATTGTTGAAATGTGATGTGTGTATACTGCTTTTGCGATATGTATATGCGCATGTTGATATCGTGATGACGATACATTTTCGATATAGTGTGCAGCCCAACAGGATACATACGACGAACACTGTGTCAGAATGGTAAATAAATGGTAAATGGTGCATTTATATAGCACTTTTATCCAAAGCGCTTTACATAGATTGTGCATTACATTCACCCATTCACACACACATTCATACATCGATGGTGGAGGAAACCATGCAAGGCACCAACCAGAAAAGCTCACCAGCAAAGCTAAATACATTTCACTAGACTGTATTTCATTTTGTTTTGTTGTTTGTTTTGTTTAGCTTTTGTTTATTTTTATTTTTAGCTCAGTTTTTTTTTTTTAATATATATATATATTTTTTTATATTATATATTTTTCAATAAAATATTGTTTAAAAAAGAAAAGGTTATGGTCAAAATGACATAATCAGTATATTAGGAAATAAAACACATGAGAAATATTTGTGCGGGCACGGTCTAGGTGCAAAAACTCTAGTGGTAATTTAAAGTGACATTTGAATGTGGAGAAACCAATTGTAATATTAGTTGTGTTGAGCTATTTAAATTGTTCTTGTTTGACTTGTTTATTGCAAACTATTTAATGTCAACAAATGTCATAACAAATACTGCAATAATATGTCAGAATCACATAACAAGATTACATAAACAAAACATGTGTGCGTGAGTGCGTGTGCGTGTGTGTGTGTGTGTGTGTGTGTGTGTGTGTGTGTGTGTGTGTGTGTGTGTGTGTGTGTGTTTTTGTAGGCGTATAAAGAGCCAAGCAGACTAGACAGAGAGACTAGTGTCTGAAACTCCTACTGGTGACACACACATACACACACAGAGCTACTTGAAGTTGTTAAGGCTAGTCTGTTTATAATCACTTCCTCCCACGTGTGTGTGCGTGTGCACATGCGTGTGTTTGAGAGAGTGTGTTTGAGAGAGTGTGTGTGTGTGTGTGTGTGTGTGTGTTGTGTTGATCTGATCACTTGCAGATCGATGCTAGTATTTTTATAAATATATGTACAAGCTGTGTACTTATTTATTTATAATTCAGTCAGATTTACTTAAGACAGATGCTAGGTTTGATGTTTACCTGATGCTAGGTTTGATGTTTACCTGATGCTAGGTTTGATGTTTGCCTGGTATCCTAGTTTCTTTGTATTGTACGTGTCTGACTATTTACCCTGTTACTGCTACCCTTAAGCTGATGTTAATGACAGAGTTGACATGTTATGTAAATGTCATGCTTTGTAGCCTGTGGCAATAAACACACACACACATACACACACACACACATAAATTGCAGGTGTCAGACAGGCGACAGACTAACAAGATGCAGATGTTGAAAGCTTAAGTAACACACACACACACACCACACACACACACACACACACACACACACACACACACACACACACACACACACACACACACACACACACACACACACACACACACTGTGTCTTGACTTGTCAGAGCAGAAAAATGTGCGAGAGCAGAGACACAGACAAACGGATAAATAGAAGACAAACAGACACGACAGACAGACAGACAGATATCTATGACGTCACTTCCTGTGTGACTGTTAACACGCCTTGAGGGAACAGCTGTTCTTGGGTTGTAACAATACTTCCATTGTTTAAAAAGATCTCAACACAAAGTCAGCAGTTACCATGGGAACAGAGGGTCGGTAATGCCAGGGGTTTACAAAGTGGGGTCCGGGGACCCTTGCCTTGAGGAGGTTGTATTTAGTAAGCAAATTTACCCTTACAGGTCTGTAACTCGGAGAGTGTTACACTCTCTGAGTTATGGGGGTCCGGAAGTTTGAAAACCACAGGGTAAAGCCTAATGGAGAGGGGGTGGTGGTCGGGGGGCCCTCATACAGGGGGATATAGATACAGTAGGTCTTACCTCTCTAAGCCCAGATGACGAAGAGTCTTCTCCCAGGTGGAGCCTGAATACACACACACACACACACACACACACACACACACACACACACACACACACACACACACACACACACACACACACACACACACACACACACACACACACACACACACACACACACACACACACACACACACAGGAGTTTGGTATGTGAGAAATTCACTGGTTCATGAGAGGACAAAAGTCTCTCACACACACATGCACGCACAGGCTGGTGTGTGTGAATAAAACATTCTTTCATAAATATGAATATGCTTCTTCATTGGGGCCCAGAGGCTCCCACCAACACGTGACTTCATGTTGTTTATCGCTGCATTAGTGACCCCTACAGGCTGTTCAGTGTAGGTTATATAAGGGCTGTAACTAGCGATTATTTTCTTGGCGATTATTCTGTCGATGACTTTAAAAAATTTTTAAAAATCTATTAAATCGACTAGTTTTATTAACTGTCGCACCCCTAATGTCAACTAATGCAGAGTTTCCCCCTAGGGGTACGCAGAGGTACTACAGGGAGTACGTTACGTATGATAATCATTTACTGTTAAATTTAAATCATTAATAGTTTGTGTGAAGCTGCAGACATGTCCAGTGTCTTGAATAAAAACCAAGACTTATTATCCGTTATGCTGTTTTTATTTATTGGACTTAGTGAAATGTTATGACCACAGTTTAAGAGTTTAATTAAATCTGCTGATTTGATTCTGCTCAGGAGTCACTTATTGCAACTCTTCCAATAAATGTTTTTTATTTGTAATGTTATATCGTTAAAATGTGGGTTATCATTCATCCATAGCAGCATCATATCCTATAGCTATGGTTTTCTCTTCTTGGCAATTTCTAATCAAAACATTGTAGTTGGATAAGGGTACTTTCAGGGAAAGGGTTACTGAAGCCAGATGCCGTCCATGTTATCTCCCCACACAGTTCACATCGGTAGTGATCACAGTGCTCTACAAGGCCTCAAGTGCTGGATTATCAATCTTAATAAAGTCCCGCCCAGATACCACCAGCACATCAACTGTCCAACGAGCGAAGTCAATACCATCGCAGTCGTGTGGAAACCTTGTACAGTATGTCCATAACCGCTAGTCCGCTACTATTCACAAAATGTAAAAAATACCCTGTGTTTTAGTTGATCCAATGGAGTTATTTAAAAAATCCACAAACCACTTTCAACCCAGTGATCCCTATTTTGGGTATGTAATTATAGACAAAGATTTTCAAAAATGCTTCCTTTTCTTCCCCTCAAAAATTGCTCATTGCATTGTGAGCTTATAGATTTAACAATGACGATATCTAATGAAATATAATCTAATCTTGCAAATCTAATAACGAAAATAGTCGGATCTACAAGCTCACAACCAGCTCAGTGGCCTTGTGGTTAGAGTGTCTGCCCTGAGATTGTGAGGTTGGGTTTCAATCTCCCGGCTGGGTCATACCAAAGGCTATATAATAATGGTACCTAATGCTTGGCACTCAGCATCAAGGGTTGGATTGAAAGTCCCTGTGACATACTAGTGTCCAGGGGGTGTACAGTACTTGTACATCATGGCTGGGGATGTAGTTGTACATCAAGCCACCTCACACTACAGGCTTACTTACAAGCTCACAACGAGTCACGATTAAATATTTACACAGACAAAAACTAAGGAAAATTGTTAAAATTTCAATTAGATCGTTTTGTTTGCACAGTTTCAGTTAGTTAAATTGTTTTTCGCAAGGCCTGTTTTTCAATAGGGTAAGATCTAGCCGTGCAGGACAGGACTGTTCTTTCTGCTACTGCCTGGAAATGGTACCAGAGCAACGGGTTCACAAGATCACACATATATTTTGGGCTTAACCATTCAAAGCTTTATAGACCAAAAGTAGTTTTTTGAAATACAGGGAGCCAGCGTAAGGACTTAACTCACTGAGTGGCAGAATTATTTCTGGCTATGTTGTCCCAGTGCCAGAGATTAAAAAAAAGTGCTTAGGAAGCGAGATACAGCCTTTTTCAGTTATAAGTTAAACACGGAGTGGATGGAGCTGCAAATCTTCAGATAATGATATCTTGGGTTCTGAACATGTTTTTCCCCCAAAAAAAAAAAACTATTTTTTCAAAAACACGTGATTGGCACGTTGCACCATAGCGGTAAAACACGTGAAACACGTGAATAGCACTCAATGAGTTAAGAATGGGAGTGATTTGCTCCACTTTCTTCGTATTAATAAGGACTCGAGCAGCAGCGTTCTGAATCAACTGCAGTCGTCTGATCGATTTTTTACAGAGACCTGTAAAGACACCGCTACAGTAGTCAAGTTTTCCCAATCCTGTTCCTTTAATCCTTTAATCCTTTAATCTGTGATATATTTTTCAGGTGATAGTAGGCTGACTTTGTTCTTGTGTTAATGTGGTTGTTCAAATTCAGGTCCAAGTCCATGACTACACCAAGGTTTTTGGCTATTGTGTTTTTTAACATTACCATTGAAGCTGGGCAATGACTTTTAATCTGTCTTCCTTGGCTCCAAAAAAGAAATTACTTCAGTTTTGTCTTTGTTTAATTGAAGAAAATTGTGGCACATTGTTGATTTGTTCAATAAATTTACTCAGTGTCTGTATTGGAACATCACAATTGTGATACGGTTATGTAGATTTGTGTGTCGTCTACATAAGTATGGTAGCATATTGTTTTGTTGTGGTACTTACAGTTATATTCAGGTTCCAGGGTTCCTGTGGCCAGCAGAGAGCTCACACACACCTGAAACACCAGCTGTAACGACAGGAACACAACGCTGCTCGCACACACACACTTCACCAAGCTGCCTGGGACACCTACACGCACACACACACATACACGCACACACACACACACACACACTTAAACAATGTATTCATGTCCACACAAAGGAGAGCATCCATATACTGCATGGTACAGTGTGTTGAACAGGAAACACATATTGTCGCTGTCGGGCAGAAACCTCGTATCTCCAAATTGAAACGGATTATGTTTTTTCATCATTTAACAGCCTACTTCATCATACAAGACTGCCGAGCAAAAGTTTCAAAAATAGCCGATCTACAAGCTCACAATGTGTCACATCGCGGGACAATGTGAGCTTGTATATCTGCTATTTTCACTATTTCTGAAGAAAACAATCTTTCCATCTCCTGAAAAGTAACAGTTTTGGACATACAAGGTTTCCACCCGACAATGACGATATGAAGGTGTCGTTTCCAGTTCAAACCTAGCCTGGAAACCAGACAAATCTGCCATTGTAAAAAATGGTCTGGCATCTTAGTTGTGATTGGATTTCACTCCCTCCGAAGTAGTGAGGGACCAATCAGTGCCCAGTATGCAAATGTGGGGCGGGTTTATCACCAGAGGCTTTTTTTTTTATTCGCCCCTTGGAAATTTGGTTCCACACAGAGATTACAGACTAATATCTACGCAGTGATATTAGTCTGGCCATGCCAGGCTAGTTCAAACCTGCTGCTGAACCAATCGAATGAAGCTATGGGAAACAAACTGACACGGAAAAGGAAACGAGAATGCTACCTTCTGTAAGAGGGAACTACAGTCATGTACAGAGCCTATGTGAAGCACTTAAGGGGGGGGGGATTCCCCCCATTTTGATAAATGCATGTCAGGTCCTATGGTAGGAGTATAGGAAATAGTGTTAGGAGGGCAACATGGCTGATTACTGTGTTTTGTTCCCCGAGGAACCTCGAGTTAGACCTCAGAGGAAGGAAGACTGGACGGACAATTGGACCGGCTGTTCGAGAGACTGATTTGATTCTGGGACATTGTTTTAACCTTTTATAATGTACTGTTTTAATCCTATTAAACAGTGTTATTCCTTACCATTGTTTTTTTGTGTGTTTTTTAAGAACCTGTGGTTAGTTTATTGGAGTCCTGTGCTCAATAAACTCCAGGTGGCGTAGTCGGACTCGCCCCATGAAGCCTTGAATACATTTTTTACATTTATTTTTCTTTTTTTGTTAAATTAAATATTTGCTGACGCTGCTGTGGTAGGAGGCCAATGCAAAGCTATATAAAATAATAATAGAAACCACTCTCACAGTGTAATCACTGAGAGGCCTACTGATAATCCAGGTTTAAAGAGAATGTTTTAAATAATACTATTGCTGTGTTAACATTTGTCTCCTATTAATTTCAATTAGTCAAATATTGGATTATTGGCTCAGGAATGCGACAAAAAAAGAAAGTATTACTTTAACACTTTAGATCATGGGTCTTAACACTTTAGATCATGGGTCTTAACACTTTAGATCATGGGTCTTCAACAGGGGGTCCGGGACCCCTAGGGGGTCCTCAGAGTTACTACAGGGTGGCCGCCAAATCTTTGTGTGATAGGAACTTTTTTTTTCCTTTTTACATTAAATGTCTAAAAATACACAACAACGTGAATCCAATATAAAAGGATAATGTGCAATAGGCCTGAAATGTTGTCATTTTAGGGGCACTTGGTGCTGTCAATTATTTGAGGGCACAAAGGCCAAATGCCAGGGCAAGAAGGCCATCAAATAAAACAATGGGCCTCATGCAGCAACCGTTCTTAGGAGGACATTTCTTCTTAAACCCACTTAAGACTTAGCTGTGATCTGTTCTTAGGTAAGAACAGAATCTACGCACACTTTCTTAAGAGGACATTTTTTCTTAGACCCACTTAAGAAATTTTTAAGAAGATTTTGGTATACTCCAATGTTTTCTTAGCTGTGATCTGTTCTCAGGTAAGAACAGAATCTACACACACTGAAGAGCACTCTTAGGGTGGCCTTTTAGTTCTTAAGTGTGACATGTTTGTGCAAAAATAATTAATTCTCGAAGTTTCTTCAATTCTACAGTTGTATAATATAGGATTTAAATTACAATAATATTTTTATCATATCTTTAGAGCAGTGGTTCTAAAAGTGTGGTCTGGGGACCCCCAGGGGTCCTTGAGGGAGTTTCAGGGGGTCCACAGCAAACGAGGAACAGTTTAATCACTTTAACCCTATTTTATACTTTGTTTGAAAATAGCCGATCTACAAGCTCACAACACGTCCCATTACTGGCCATTTTGAGCTTGTAGATCGGCTATTTTCGAGACATTTTGATAAATCTTGAAAACATTTCCCTGGCAGAAAATATTTTCAGGTGGGGGTCTGCAGCCAAATGCATGTCAATTTGGGGGTCCTTGACATGAAAATGTTTGAGACGGGTCTGAAATTACAATCTAACCCAAACGGACCCGGTTGAGTTGAAGCCCAAGCCCCATACCCACCCCATAACTCCACACCCAACCCACCCTCATCGCCCCCCATACCCCCACCCCATATCCCTGACATTCGCCACACCCCCATTTTCCAGTCCCCTTCCTACCTGAAAGCCCCCCTATACCCACCCGTCATACCCATCGCCATACCCCCCACATAGCCCCCTACACCCCTCCTTGCACCACCATATAACCCACCACACCCCTATTTCCACCCCATTACATGCCAAGCAGCTGCTACCTTAAAGACCAGCACGAGAAATCCCGAGTTTTTACTTTTGACTGTGGTCGCGCTATTCTGTTTATTTTTCATGATCACTTTCGCTTCCTGACTCCTTCAGACTCATTGGGTTCCGGTTTCATGACGCAGATTCCGTTTCCGGTTCTAATTTTTTCCCCGCGGTCATTTTTGGCCAGAATAGGGAAAGTCACGGTTTTTCACATGGTATAAAAAACGAACGGAGAGGTCCACGTCTACTCTCTTTGGTCTGGGTGACGATCAGTCATCGTAGTCGTGTATCGCATCGTAATTTAGCCCGATCAACGATTGTCGAAAATGTCAACATCCGGTTATGACCGGATGTGACGTGAGCCTGTTTGGGAGGGGGCGAGTGAGCCAGCGAGGTCATCAATGTGTCGATTTGTTGCTCTCTACTGGTAGAACTGTATTATGGGTTTAAAAACCCAATCAGATTATTTATTTGAATGAAAAATTACAAAATTTAAAAATAAAAAAAAACGCAAATTTCTGGCACTGGGGGAGTACTTTATGAAAATACTCTTGGCACTGAGAGAGTTAAATAAAATAATTTTCTGTTCACTTCAGAAGTACCTCCACAGAACTATTAATTAATTTATTTTTATGTTTGGAGTCTGGTGTTCCACCATCTTTAGACTAGTTTAGGTATTCTTTACTTCATTCTCTCAACTTTATTTCTGTGTGTGATTTCCTGTGATTTCTGTGTGCAGCAATCACACACAGGTGTGACTGCAGGCAGAGCCATGCAGTCATGCCTTATATGGGGATTGGTGGGGCGGCTCCCTATGGTAATTCGGATGAACTGGCACACCCCATCAAGTTACGAGGATTGGGATTCATCATCATCAAGAACATATTTACGAACAATTCTGCCTTTTAAGAACGTTTCATGAATCTGACTCAACTTCTCTTAGGAATTCACTTAGGAAGAAATGTAAGAGGAAACCTTAGGAACGTATTGCTGCATGAGGCCCAATGATATTATGTACCTGGAAATACTTAATTTAACTTAAAGGTTAAGGGTGATTTAAAGAACAGTATATCAGTGAAATATAAGCCATTTATTTAACAAAGTAATGTATTGGCAGATCACCAATATTGTACAAAGTCATATTGGTCTCAATATTTGTCACATTCAGCCCTGGACTTCACTGACTGAAGTAGGGGTCATATGGATCACATGAGCATTCACAGATTAGAGATGTTATTGTATTATTTTCCCCATAAAAGTTATTTTCATTCAGATGAAATGTGATTGATTTGGTTAGCCTAATAATATTAGGCAGGTTTTTATTCATTTTTCATCATTTTATCTCTCTCCCTCTCTCTCTGTGTCTCTCTCTCTCACTCAAGCACACACGTGCACGTGCGCATACACACACACACACACACACACACACACACACACACACACACACACACACACACACACACACACACACACACACACACACACACACACACACACACACACACACACACACACACACGTTTCAAGTTTTGTTGAATTTTAGTCCTGTTAAGCCACATGATTATACCCTTTAAATGCTTTACATTTTCGGCATGTTAAGACTTTTCGGTGGATACAAATCAATTTAACTACGCTGGTAAGTTGTAACATTAAACAGCAGTTCTAGCTCTCTCACTCACTCTATCTGCGCCCCCCCCCCCTCTATCTCTGTCAAAAGCGTTGCTTGGCTTCCGCAGCAATTTAAGCTGCACGCGATTCACATAAGCTCGAAATGAACTGGTTATATGTGCAGCGTTTCACTGTCAATGTTGTCCAATAGGAATTTAGAAGAATCTCAACCAGTCAACTTGTGTTTACCACAGTGGTTTTCAACACTTTTCATATCAAGGTCCATTATTTATTCGGCATTTAGCCACGAACCACCATTATGAGATTTTGTATCTCAGACCCAAAACTTCAAATATTTTGTTATCATTGGATAAGATTTTGTCCACAATTCCATCCATGCTGTATTGATGTTGGTACCAATAGAAGAGATGACAGGCACACGTTGATCAAAATAACAATTCTTCTACATTCTCTAATTGTGTAGACTGCTTGTAAATTAAGTAATGCAGATGTTTAACAATAATTTAACTCTTGAGGGCGTAAAATGATTTTTTTTTACACTCTTTTTTACACTCTCAAGATCTATAAGGGTCCATTTGGCATACCAACTCTTCCATCATTTGGCTGGGGACCACCTGGAACCCCCTTAAGGACCACTGGTTGAGAACCACTGGTCTACCGTATTGACAGGAAAATAGCGCTGAGGAGAAACGTGAAACAATCTGGGGCGGTGCAGGCGGGCTGGGGCATCGAGGCCACTGTGGCCGTAGGGCATGTAATTTTGGCATGTAATTTTGGCACACGGCCAAAGAGAGGCGCAACGAGGGCCATGGCCGTCGTGGCCGTCGTGAAATTCCTGCCCTGGAGTGCAAACAAACAAGCCTATGAAGCCAATCTATGAAATCTATGAAGAAGTTTAATCTGCAACACAATTTTATACAATAAGTGGGGGGGGGGTCCCGGCTTCATCTATCTCTCAGCTAAGGGGTCCTTGGCCTGAAAAATGCTGATGATCCCTGCTTTAGATATAATTCTTTCACGCGCGCACACACATGCACGGACCCCCGAAGGATGTCTTCCTGAGGAAATCCAACATAATGCACAAGGTTGTCGCTACGGTCTCAGGGGTCGTTGCTAAGGACCTGGGTCTATTTTAACAGGAAGTGGATGACTCACTGTATGACATCACATCCTGTCTTCGTTACTCTGACTGTGCGTGTGTGCGGCCTCTGGGATTTGTCATATTTCATGTCACAGTGAATAGTGTACTGTACACAGTCACGCTCGTGCGCGCACACACACACACACACACACACACACACACACACCACAATGTGTGTTTGTGTCTCACATCAATGTCCATTAATAATGTTATTAATATTTCAGGGTTTTTCATGATTTAGAACAAACAACACAGGTTCAAACCCTCAAATAGCCACTAAGCTACTTCCTGTTACAGCAGGCAGACTTCCTAGGGTTTAAGTACATTAGAGTCGATGAGAGCCGGCTGGACCAGCTTGTGAACACATACCATTTCAGAACGATTGGGACCGTTGTCAGTTAATCGGTTCAGGAATATATGTCTCATTGGAGGGCTGTGGACAGTTCAGAAACCTGCCAACCAATGATGGGGATTGAAAGCTAATAGAAACTACAGCCTTTCCCTTCCTGGAAAGATAGCATGCTGAAATAGAAGCTATTGTTCTTGCATTATTAGAAAGAAAAACAAATTATGTTTTTTTTTCTTCAAATGACCAAACATACCGATGATGTCACTGGTAGGCAGGTTTCTGTACTGTCCACAGCCCTCCTCTGAGACACAGAGTGAGGAGACCGGAATGGTGTCATATTATAATGAGCATTAGTGAGGACCAGTTATATGAACATAAGGTTGAGAATGGGTGAAGTGCTCCTTTAACTTCAGATGATGTTAGGCTAAGGTTAGGGTTTAAGTGAAGGATTTACCTCTGGGTTCAGCAGCCAATGGGAGCAGCAGGAGAACGACCAGGTAGACCAATGAGAATCCATTAAACCTGAATGCACATGCTGAACACACACACACACACACACACACACACACACACACACACACACACACACACACACACACACACACACACACACACACACACACACACACACACACACACACACACACACACACACACACACACACACACACACACACACACACACACACACACATCAATGCATTAATAAATCAGGCAAAGAAAAGTAGAGACAGACAGACAGACAGACAGACAGACAGAGTCTGCCAGCTGCTAGGGGAGACCAGGAGCCCTGGATGGAACCCGACTTGACTTTTTCTTTGTACGGTAATAAACGGTGTATACAATATTGATTCCCCATCGAATCTCCCAGTTACACCAACATTTGTTCTTGTGAAGCAGTTGGTTTAAGCTTACTTATTGAGGTCATAAAAATCACTTTTGTGATTTCTCCCTGCCTGTCGGTTTGTGAGCCTCGTGGTCTGGAACGGCATTCCAGTATCCTCTAGCAGTTCACTCGGAGTGGGGGTGGGAGTACAGACGGCTCGTTCAGGTCATTTGGCAGCTCATTTATGAACGTTCTATGAATTTGTATGCATAAAGGTCATGCAGTAACCTAATATTGACAAATTTCTCACCTACAGCAGCTATTTTGCATTTTTGATTTCAAAATGCGCTCCTGTTCAAACAACCTGTTTTTTTTTCACTGCCCAAACTGGGCACACACGCTGAGACATGATATGACAGCTGTCACTCATATCCTCGGACGCGCCCAATTATTGGATTTAGCGTCGTCAGGCTTTTTTTGCACGAAGCTGTAATGTGAACGGGGCGTTGTGCCTTTCTTAGACCAGCATATCCTGAAATATAACTGGGAGCCTGTCCATGCAGGGCTTTAAAGGTAATAAGTACAGTAGAATCTCTTAACCCATTCAATCCGGGAAGGCATCTGTGTCATTTAAAGATTTCTTTGGCTATAAAAAAGAAAGCTGATATACAAGATCATAGCGCGGCACCAAGCTTGAGCTTTGAGCTATTTGCTATGAGCAAAATCTTTGAATATATATATTTTTAAAGCGAACATTTTGAACTCAAATCTTTGCTTCTTGGGGGGGGTCTCAAGTATTTTGAGATGGGGGTCCGAGGCCAAATGCATATCATTTTGGGTGGTCCTTGACATGAAAAATAGAACCACTGATATTACAGCAACAAAGGTTTTTTTCCAAAAGAAACTGTTTAGAAGACATTTGTAGAATCCACAGAAGCAAAGATTTGAGTTAAAAATGTTTGCTTTAAAAAACATATACATTCAAAGATGTGCGCAAATTTTCACGATTTTTCAAAAAAAATAGCAGATCTACAAGCTAGTAGCACGGCACCGCTATGAGCTTGTAGATCTGCTATTGGTTATCTGCTATGGTTATAACAGAACATCTAAAATGACACAGTTAATGCGTTCCCGGACGGATTGAATGGGTTAAAATTGCTTCTGAAGCTCACAGGCAACCAGTGGAGAGCAGCTAAGATGGGCGTGATAGTAGGGTCACGTTAGTGAGCAGTCTATAGCGGCGGAGTTCTGCAGCCATTGGAGGCAGGGTGTGACTTTATCGCTGAGGCCAGAGGAGAGGGAGTTACGCTAATACAAGCGTGATGAGATGAAAGCATGAATGACCTTTTCAGGACCAGGGGTTTGACAGGAATGAGAGGAGACCCTGACACCAGTTGCCAAGATACATATGGTAAAATAGTTTGGCAGTTCTAAATCCTTCTAAAATACACACACACACACACACACACACACACACACACACACACACACACACACACACACACACACACACACACACACACACACACACACACACACACACACACACACACACACACACACGTCTAAATATGTGGGCCACACATGGTCAACTAGCTGACCTTTGACTTGTGACATCACTAAAGGTCAGGAGAGGTCACCAGGTTCAGTGGCTCCTGCTGGGAACCACTTTCTAAAGGCCTGATTTTACCAAAGACACTGTCGCTTTCGCTGCCAGGCAGAGAAACCTTGTATTTCAACATTTCTACTTTTTATCTTTTTTTTCATAAATTAATGTCCTCCTCCTTCTTACAAGAGTCGCGCAAAAGTAGCAACAATCACTGATCTACAAGCTCAAAAGGTGCCACGATGCGATGCACTGGGAGCAAACTATTCTTGCCATTTTTGAAAGGTTTTGACTTTTGAAAGTGAAAGTGGTTCAATTAAATGAAATGCATGATCTGAATAGTAATTCTTATACAAACTCTAGTTGGGTTAACTTCTAGATAAACTGTTCCTCGTTCTACATGGGGAACCCCTCTAGGACCCCTGGGGGTCCCCGGACTGCACTTGTAGAGCAGTGGTTCTCTAAGTGGGGTACGAGGACCTACAGGGGTCTTTGAGGGGGTTACAGGGCCAGGAGGTCCCCAGTATAATTACTTAGTATAGCATCAAAATCAGTTTAACCACTTTCTTTTTTCTTTTTTTTTTATCCCTCGATTTCTGTAACCCATTTTTTTCACCCAGTGCCAATTTCCTAAGTGATCCTGGGCTCTACACCAGTCCTACACCAGCACTACACCAGTCCCCCACAGTAGGGAGGCCAGGGCCGAGCTCATGCTTCCTTCAGGCATGAGAGCCAACTGACCTTCTTGTCACCTGAGAGGGGGGAGTTTCCCTGGTTGGATGTAGCGCGTGGAAGGAACACGTTATTCCAACCAGTTTCCTTCCCCTCCATCAGGCGCCCCGGCTGTCATGGGGGAGGCAATATAGTGACCAGGATTACTACATGTTTTTGTGAGGGTATTAACTACCCTAGGAGACACGGGGAGAACATGCAAACTCCACACAGAGTAGGCCCTTTCACCAACCCCACCTAGGGTGTGGGCGCTGATGACGCGGAGGAGAAGACACGCCCCCAGCGCCCACAGCGTCCCCCGGCGGGAATCGAACCCAGGACCTTCTAGCTGTGAGGCGACAGCACTACCGACTGCGCCACCGTGCCTCAGTTTAACCACTTTCACCCAATTTTAACTTGGGCTATTCGAAAATAGCAGATCTACAAGCTTAGAGCTTAGAGCTTGCTAGCATAGTAGCACATCTGCTATTTTCTGAACATTTTGACACATTTTAAATAATAACAACAACAACACAAATCTTATGGGGGTCCCTGGCTCAAAATATTTTCAGATGGGGGTTTGCGGCCAAATATCAGTGTGGGGGTCCTTGACATGAAAATGTTTGAGAACCACTGAGGGTTCATCATGGTCTGGGTCAGTGAAGAGGAACACTTTTTAAATCCAGGATTACATAAAGGCTCAGTAGTGTCCCTCTACCATGTGTTTTTAACACCACCTGACCTATAAACTATATACATGTTAATAATCTCTCTCTATCTCTCTCCCTCCCTCCCTCTCTCTGTCTCTTTCTCTCTCCTTATAAAACAGTTTAGAGGTATATACTGTATATTCACCATTAAAGCCATGGCTCAGACTCGTACGCACGCACGCACACGCACACACACACACACACACACACACACACACAGACAGACAGATGTAAAGTATCAATCAGACAGACAGAATCGATCAGAGAGACAGACAGACAGACAGACAGACAGACAGACAGACAGACAGACAGACAGACAGACGGTTTCTATTAGACAGACAGAATCGATCAGAGAGACAGAGAGACAGAGAGACAGACAGACAGACAGACAGACAGACGGTTTCTATTAGACAGACAGACAGACAGATGATGTACAGTGAAAATCAGACAGACAGACAGACAGACAGACAGACAGACAGACAGACAGACGGTTTCTATTAGACAGACAGACAGACAGATGATGTACAGTGAAAATCAGACAGACAGACAGACAGACAGACAGACAGATGTACAGTGAAAATCAGACAGACAGACAGACAGGCAGATGTACAGTGAAAATCAGACAGACAGACAGACAGAATCGATCAGAGAGACAGATGTACAGTATGTATTAGACAGACAGACAGACAGACAGACAGACAGACAGATGTACAGTATTTATCAGACAGACAGATGTACAGTATCTATTAGACAGAAAGACAGACAGACAGACAGATGTACAGTACCTATCAGACATACAGACAGACAGACAGATGTACAGTACATTACCTGCAGTCAGACAGACAGGTAGCAGCAGTCTGAACATCAGACCAACCAGGAGTTCTGGAGCCATGATGCTGAGGGTCCAAATATAACCCTCTGGAGTCTGGACTCTGGACAGACAGACAGTCCACTACTATAGCAGTAGTTCTACTACTACACTAAACTACAACTAACTACATTAAAATAAACTACACTAAACCAACCCCACTGTAGACAGACAGACAGACAGACAGACAGACAGACAGGGGTTCGGTCAGTTGTTTACTACTGACGGTGAGAAAAACACTTTTTTAAATCCACATGTTGCTGTTTGTTCGTTAATCCAGATGTTTGTCCCTCATGTTTTCTTCCTCTTGTTCTTCTCCTTCTTCTTGTTCTACTGCTTTTAATTCTTATCTTTTGTTTTTCTAAGTTTGTCCTTAAAGTACTAGTTTAGTCTCCTCTCCCCTGGCCCGCACACACACATGTAAAGCGTCTATAAGTACTTAGAAAAGCGCTCGATATTATTGTTATTATTCTTTCAATTTAAAACGCGCCCATAAATAATAAACAGACATTATTTAAGTCGCTCCGCTCGAGACTTTTCTCTCTTCTCCAAGTGTCGCGCGTGCACGCGCCTCCTCCTCCTCCAGTCCTGACTGCACGGCACGCGCCTTGCATCCCATAGCCCGGGAGGACGGACTGTCTCTATCCCATAGCCCGGGACGGAGGGCGGACTGCAAGTGATGTAAAAGTATCAATACTCAGTCACTGCAATGTAGAAATACTCTGTTATAAGTAAAAGTCTGGATTTCAAAATTTACCAAAATATACTTAAAGAACCAAAAGTAGAAAGTACTCATTATGCAGAATGTTCCATTTGACAAGTTTTCAATTGTATAAAAATCTTTTGAAAATAGCAGATCTACAAGCTCACAAGCAACGCATTGTGAGCTTGTAGATCTGCTATTTTCAAATGGGGCTGAAGTGGTTAATGTATGTTTTGTAATAATAATCCAAATCTACTATTGAATATTGATTGAATACTTTATTAGCAGTTTGCACACAAAAAAAGCACAGGAAAGTAGCCTGCAGTTCAATACAAGGTCTGCTAAGAGGATTTTAAACCCAAGAAAGCCTATGGTTTGTTTCCATTAAAAGTAACAAAAAGTAACAAAGTAACTTGTACCTAAAGTTTTCAAATAATTGTAGTGGGGTAAAAAGTAAAAGAGGTAGAAATACCTAAAAATTGTACTTGAATACGCCTACTTACCCCACTAGAGGACGAACTGACTGACTGGCGCGCTGTGATTGGCCACTCGGTTGTCACGGTGACCACCAGAACGGATACAGGTCAGAGGTCAGGATAGGTGGGCACTAGGGACATCTGGGCACCTCCATGTAAAATTGACAATTTTGCAGTGGTGGAGGAAGTACACACATCTTACTTAAGTAAAAGTATCAATACTGCAATATAGAAATACTACTGTTACAACAAGTCTGGAATTCAAAATTTACTTGAGTAAAAGTACAAAAGTGTTGGCATCCAAATGTACTTAAAGTACCAAAAGTAGAAAGTACTCATTATGCAGAATGTTCTGTTTCACAAGTTTTCAAATGTACAGTATACAAATCTTTTGAAAATAGCAGATCTACAAGCTCACAATGTGTTGCGAAAGCGACACATTGTGAGCTTGTAGATCTGCTATTTGCACATGGCCGAAATGTATATAGGGCTGAAGTGGGTAATGTATGTTTTGTAATAATAATCCAAATCTACAAAGTAACTAGTAACTAAAGTTCCCAAATAATTGTAGTGGAGGAATTGATATAGTGTATAATACTACATTATTTACAGTCTGCCCAGGATTACATTCCCCTTCATGATATAATCAATGAATGAAGAGTACAATTTAAGTATTGTACTCAACAGATAACTGCATGGCGTTTCTCTGTTAAAGCCCTCTCTCTAGTGGTGTTAACAAGACACTGCAGGTAATCTTGCTGTATGAATGGGCTTTTATATGATGCTTTTTTTGTCTTATGATGATCCACGGGATGAATACACAAATATAGAACTCTTTACCAGTGGTTCTCAGACTTTTCTGGAGCAGTGATGACTTGGAAATCCCAAACGCGTTCACAGCCTTCCCATCTGACCACTTAAGTGGATTTTCAGAGCTTTTTTATTTTTATGATCAAAATCAATCGATTGTGTGTTCCGGCTTGGATCAATATACTTACTATTTTATCACATTGAAAACGTATTTTTCAAGGTTTTAAAGAAACATACCATGACGTTTTTTTTTAATGTAAATGTTATTATCAATAAAATCTTAATCGTAATCATCCATGGACTCTATCCATGGACCTCTCTTATCATAAGAGAGGTTTCATTTTAGCACTTTCTGATTGAAATGTATATTTTATGAATAACCTTCATTGCAATATAAATATGGTCAAACATACATTGTCAATGTTACATTAGGAGCAATGGAGGGTGGACATTTGGAAACAAGCAAAAGTTAAGGAATTATGTTCAATTCAAAGAAGTGCTATCACTGAACCTTATGTTGCATTTAATGTAAAGAGAGGACAGAGGTCCCTCTGTCTGATCTGGTGCATTACCTCTGGCAGTTGAGGTGAGTAGATATACTGGCATTCCTGAGGAGCAGCGATTGGGTGTTCTTTGTGACCTGGGAGTTGTGGAGGATGAGGTTCAGTTTTGTTTTTCACTGTCCACTGTACAATGATGCAATAAATCCAGGATAAGAATACAGATTTGTTTTGGATGTCTGAATGTTCAGTGTACGTTCAGTTGGTTGTTCACTAAGGAGGTTTTTGTTTTAGGAAATGCATAAAGAAGGCATGGCAGTTGCGTTGGAGAACGATGGAACTCACAGCCTGGACAATCAATATGTTTATGTATTCTGTTTGTGGTGTATCTTGGTGTATGTTAATTTTGTGAGTGTCTTGTAAGCCTGTGCGGGTTGGGCATCTTGTGGTGCAGGACACTATAATAAACTAGAAAATGTGCTCCTCGGAGCACAAGTCTCCGCCAGCAGACCCGTGCTATTTTAATAGCACGGGTCGTCTTGGTAGAACGGGTCGTCTTGGTAGAATGCGCGTGGTTTTTGGTGTTCTGCAGGGGCGACTGAATATGTAGTGTCTGCATCTAAAAAATGTTCTTCTTGAAGCAATGTGTCATATGGGAGTCGTCGTAATTGACTGGTTTGTTCAAATGCTTGTCTGTCTTCTTCATCTTCATTGTCTTGAACAGTTTCAGCAGTTGATTGGTGTGTTTGATCTATGTCAGTTTTCTCTAGTGCTACATAATGTATTTGATCAAGGTGGCCAATTGTTACAGTATTAAGACTTCGGCCTTGTTGTGGGATCAATTCAACTCTATAGTCCTCTTCTGTGATACTGTTGTAGATGAGTATGCTTTCTTAGCTTTGGCCTTCTGCGCCTTTGCTTGACCAATGTTAGGTGTTCTCAGAGGGACACACACACGCACGGACGGGTGATTTGTACTGGAAGGTACTGTTCCAATCAAGACTGATTAATCCTGTCTTACCTCACTTCAAAAAGCATAAATGGCTTTTTGAAGTGACACACCTATTTATAGGATTTTATTTCGTCATGCGTCCCTCTAGCCAATCAAAGGCATTGGTGTCAACATATTGACACGTGTCACGTGGAGCTTGACCAATGTTAGCTTGGCTAGGAGGGAGGTGAACACACGGCGGGACAAAGCGAAAACATACTCTCCGCCTCCGGCGGAGACAAAAATCACACCCAGTGTGAAGTGGGCGGTGTGGTCATCACAGTGGTCATCACAGTGATGGAAGCTCACTTTAAAAAAAAGTGTTTTTTTTTAAGTGCATAGTCCTAGGTTATTGATTTCATCATGTGTCTCGCTAGCCAATCACAGTGCTGAATAGAGTCAGCCAATAGAGTCAGCCAATCACAGTACAGCTAGGGGTGTACTAATGTTAGGGGTGTACTAATTATGAGCCAATCACAGTACAGCGAAGGGTGTATTAATGAGGTGTCCCAACCCCACTTACAGGGGCGGCTACACCGCCCAAAAATATCTATCTATCATTAGTATTCAAAAAACGATTACATTATTTTAATTGAAATCCTGATACTTTCCAAATAAAGAAAATATTGTCTATATACCTCTTCGAATTGGAGATAAACGGTAGGAATGGATTGTGTTGATGATTATGTAGATGAACTATTTTTCAAAGGTGCCATAGTACAGGGAAGCAATGATGGGTGCCCTTTTTGACCCCATACTAGTGCCTGAGACCTGGAGGTAGAATTCAGAGCGGAACATGAAGAAATCTGAAGTCAGTACAGTCTCAGTCAGATCAACTCTACAGCGAGTGCTTGGGGTGCGGTCTGTGTTGGTCTAAAATAAATATTCTGCAGCCTCCAAGCCCCCCTTCAAAAGGTACAGTACAGAAATGTCCATCATAGAAACAAAAAAAAACATTGTTCATCTGGTAATTGAATAGATTGAAAGAAATACTTCCCATCTCAATCCAATACCAGCTACTAGAAAGCGTCAGATGGAATACTTTGACTAATAGTGTACATGTGTTGCTGTAATTGATACACCAGATTTCTTTGATGAAAACATCAGACAAAAATGAGGAATTGTAGAGCTCTCAGTAAAGTGTATTTACTGTACTTGTGAATGTGATGCAGGTGGGCAGATTGAAAAGACAATTTTTGTTTGAGAACAGCAGCTCAGAAAAACATCAGGTGAAAACCCTGATGCAGAAGGTGCAAATTCTAATGGCTTTGGAAGTTAGCGAAGGCCAGGAAGTGTGGTAAGGATATACCAGTGAAAGTTACCTTTTGTGGACTATGTGGTTGAACCTGACACACCTTAATCTCTTGCATAACGTGTTGATATTCTACTGCCACCTTAATGTCTATATACAATGAACAGTATAGTTGCTATGCTCATGCACCTTACTGTATGTCTAAACATCATGTACAGACTGTATGGATGGATATGTAGATACAATACCTTATTTTTATATTATTTTCTCCCAAATCTCACCCACTGTTGTACACCTGCAGACCTGTGATGTGACAATAAAGATTATTCTGAACCAGCTGACACCTGTTAGATTTTAACCACTGAAATAAGCTACGATTTACAGCCAACCAGCCTTTACAGTTTTGCCATTTAAGGAGACATTGTTTCCCTGGTTCTGGTTCATTAGGTAAGCTTATACGCCAGAGTGGCAGCGATCATGTCCTGCTTAAATTTACACAAACCTGCTTTAACCCAAGTTTTCATGTGCCTCGCCCCAAGACCATCCAATGTTTCATATCAACTTGTTTTCATCTTTCAAGCAGACAAAGGCAAAAATGTACAGAATGGACATGAGTGCAAGGCCATCATACACCTACCCACTACCAGCTGTCCTGTTGCTAACCACTACCAGTTTTGTGAGTAGTTGGGATGGGGTTTGATCAAATCTAAAGATGCATCAATTTAGAAAATCTGAATGCTTTTGAATCACTCAAATAGTTTTGGGTAACATTAAAACGTGGAGCAGACTTCATATTTGGGTAAAAAGACTTGATATTATATGAGCTTATTGATCTGCCTACTTGGAAGTGGAACCAGCCATCAAATTAAAATGAACGATTAAATGCAAGTGCACTCACAACCTGACATACTCGCTCTCTGGATTAAATTATCTTTTGAATTCTATCCTTTGAATAACCAGACGTGCAGGTCTTGCAAATAGTCGAACACAGTCATAAGAATAACTACAAAACTGTATTGTACATATAAAGAAATATATACTGTGTGTGTGTGTGTGTGTGTGTGTGTGTGTGTGTGTGTGTGTGTGTGTGTGTGTGTGTGTGTGTGTGTGTGTGTGTGTGTGTGTGTGTGTGTGTGTGTGTATTGCCACAGGCTACAAAGCATGACAGTCACATAATATGTCAACTCTGTCATTAACAACAGCTTCAGGGTAGCAGTAACAGGGTAAATAGTCAGACACGTACAATACAAAGAAACTAGGATACCTGGCAAACATCAAATCTAGCATCAGGTAAACGTAAACATCAAACCTAGCATCTGGTAAACTTTAAACCTAGCATCAGTAAACATCAACATGTGTGAGATCATTGATGTTGGAGGGGCCCATCTGTCTGCTGGGGTCATCACTGTTCATCTGCAGCTCTTGGGGGACAGGGACAAATACATAACACAAAATTAACCACTATTCCTTATGTCACATACATTCAATTGGAGGAATAAAAACCATTCCATTGTGCTGTTAAATGATGAATACAACTCTAAACTTTCTCATGTGCAGATAACAAACCTCCCTTTGTATTTTAGTTTTAGTCTTTGTAGTAAAGTACAGTGCTAATGTATTACCTTTACATGTGCATATCCTTCCGCAGCCGGAGAGACACACACTGCAAATATCTGCAACCGGAGGGCATCCGCCCCACAATTTCCCATGTGTCCCTCTCATCATCATACTGCTCGATGGTTTGGGCATCCCTATCCCTACACGGAGAAAGAGCCATGAGAGTAATGTCTGGTGTGAACAAGCAGCCACCTTTTTCTAAGCTTCCATGAAGCAGTAGCCTTTTACCTGGGAGAATACCCTCCGAGTGCGTAGATCTTTCCATGCACCACAGCCACGCCAGGCCTGACGCGTTTCTTGTTCATGGGGGCACACAGTGTCCACTGGTTGGTCTGGGGGTCAAAGCTCTCCACCTGGTTCATGGTCCCATCACCCTCCCCACCTATAGATAAACAGGAATGAACAGGATAGTGACAGTTACTGCAGGATAGTGACTGTTAGAGCAACGCTGAAGTGAGTCTATTATGGAACTAAGAGCCATTAACAACAGGTAGTATAATACCTATAAGGTAGACCTTTCCGTTGAGTGTACAGACAGCTGCACAATAACGTTCAACCTGCGCAGGAGCGACTTTTGTCCATACAGATGTTTCAGGGTTGTACTTGAACGTCTTGCAATCATCTGGCCCCAGAAGGACACATGACAAAACATTCATTGTCAACAGGAAATGGATGAATATGAAAGGCTTATTAGATATTTTAGTTAACCATTATACACCTGTTCCATACCCATAGCATACATCAGTCCATCCAGTACAACCACTGAAGGGTCAGTGTCATCTGGCATTACGACACACTCGACGAGCTGCCAGGTGTTGGTGATGGGGTTATATCGCTCCATTGTGTTCACTCCTGAATCAAACCTCCCCCGGCCTTGCACAGCAAACAGATATCCACCCAAAGTCACCAGGTCTATGGACCCAGAGACAATTTAAATAAAAGATAAGAGAAATCATATCAAACAGGGGTCAATTGCCTAATGTATAACAAACTAGAGGTCCTTGACATTAAAAGGGTTGATTATCATTGATCTAATGCCACCAGTAGACTTGTTTTGGTCATGTAGCAGCTGGCTGCTAGTTGCAGCTGATGCACTATAACCGTTTGGCTGAGCTTTTTTTTTATATATTAAGGTGGTTGAAAGAATAAGAATACATTCTAATTGAATAAACCTAGTCTAATGATCGGATGTGTACTTGAGTTAAAGTACTGCTGCCACCCCCCCCACAGATCACACACACGGCCATAGGGGCGGCCATAGCTGAGTGGTTAGTGAGCCCGCCTAGGGAGCCAGAGGCCCTGGTTGCCCCAGGTACGATTCCAGGCCACGCCAGCATATGTGTCGATGAAATGAAATTTGTCCCCGAGCAAGACTCTTAACCCCTAATTGCTCACAGGCCCTCATTGGAAACAAGCCCGCAAGGACTTTCATGAACGTCCTGTTAAAAGGAATTATCCTTACCCTTACACGAAATTGACAAGATCTACAAGTAGGTCTGCTATTTTCACTATATTTGAGATAGGGATTAATTCATGCAGTACTTTTTCCTCTTCCTATAAAAAGTAGTGGAGTTGAGGTCATAAGTATCCAAAAGTACAAATACTCAAGTATATGTCTCAAGTAGGCTAAATGTACTTTGCTGAGCTGTCCACCACTGATAGAACAACCCCACTAAAAAGGCAGATTGAGGAGACATTTTGATATTGACATACAGTATCCCACACCTCTCTAGGCCATAATGTGCAACCTCTCCTTGGGTTACTAATGCAACAACACAAAGTGGTTAAATTGAGGGTGATAGTTTGACAGTCTTACTGAATGAACAGCGTGCATCATTCATGGAAGCCATCTTCACCCATGAGTCATGTAAAGGGTCATAACGCCACATCTCCTTACTGACAACATCGTCAGACATGGATCCTCCAGCCAAATACACATACGAGCCTATGGTGGGAGATGAGCAGAATTAAAACAAGTCACGCCTTGATTGTTAAATATTTATATAATAAGATATATTAAATATTTTCAGAGCTCAAGATACATTGCCATTATAGATAATACTGTGTGCATAAACAATTTGAATTGTCTACACTGCTGTCATGTCACCACAATTCATAAAACATGCATTTCTGCTATAGTATACCATTCATAAAACATGCATTTCTGCTATAGTATACCACTATATTATTGTGTAAGTTCACTATCAAGCTAAACATGGGCAGCATACACATGTAAGCTGCCAGGTGGGCTATAGTATACTTGCCTCTGGCAGCAGTAAAGGTAATTATTGTAGTAATATTTAGTTTTTTCCTCCACAACACCCTGTGAGCGATCAATAATTCAAGTGGTGAAATGCCATTCACTTTGAGCTCGCTCATCATTTTCTATAGTGGTTTAGCGTTCACTGCCAGGCTTCCCCTTACTTTGTTTATCTTCGGCCAAATGTATGGAGCCTGTGAAAACAGAGCTACTGTATCCATGACATATTGAAGCAATGATAACTCATCTATAATGGCTGGTGCCACTGCTAATTACTCCCAAGTTGCCTATCACACCTTTAAAAAGTAGAACTTATAGTTTTAATACCATGATAAAATAGCCTTTCCAGCCACAATATTACTACATGTACATTTCAATTCAGGGACAAAACAGAGTAAGTTCCATTACAGGTCCCAACTGTCTTGGCCTCTACTCCAGCTGATCTGATGGAACACCTCACCTGATCAGTGGTGGAAAAAGTACTCAAATGTTTTACTTAAGTAAAAGTATCAATACTGCAATGTAGAAGTACTCTGTTACAAGTAAAAGTCCGGAATTCAAAATGTACTTGAGTAAAAGTACAAAAGTATTGGTATCCAAATGTACTTAAAGTACCAAAAGTAAAAGTACTAAAATGTTTGAAAATAGCAGATCTACAAGCTCACTACGCGTCGCAATAGCCTAGGTATAAAATAGGGCTAAAGTGGTTAACTCTTTGACTGCGGACGACGCGATAACGCGTCAAGTGCTACTTTGTCCAGTTGGCCGTCGACGCGCTCGACGCGCTGGACGCGCGTTCATTGTTTAATCTCTGATTGCGCTATGCTGCTTAATATTCAATGTTATTCTCGAGTTCCACTTACTTCACGGACATCTGCATCCGGTTTCATGGCCTGGATTCCGTTTCCGGTTTTTGATTTTTTTCCCCAGTCATTTTCGTCCAAAATAGGTAAATAAACAGGTTTTCACACGGTATAACGGACAAACGGACAGCTTCTCTTCTATAATCTATGGTCTGGGTGACGATCAGTCATCGCCGTCGTGTCTCACAACGTAATTTTCGCTGATCAAAACAATCTGGGTGACGTCACATCCGTTTTCATGTTTTTCCTTGTCTAATCTATGAAGAAGGGTGAGAGAGAGACCCAACGACATGATCTAGCTGTCATGTGCTGCTCTCTGGTGGCGGATTTGTGCTGGGTCTTTACATTATGTGTCCTTAAATTATTTTCATGAGAAAAATTCAAAATAAAAAAATAAAAAAACACGAAAATTGCTGGCACTGGGGGAGTACTTTATGAAAATACTCTGGCAGTCAAAGAGTTAATGTATGTTTTATAATGTAATACTTTATATCTGCAAAGTAACTAGTAACTAAAGTTTTCAAATAATTGTAGTGAAGTAAAAGCACAATATTTGCCTCTGAGATGTAGTGGAGTAGAAGTAAAAGTATAGACAATTGGAAATACTCCCAAAAATTTAGTAAATGTGTTACTTTACACCACCTCACCTGATACAACCAGACCAGGCTCAGATACAGTGATGGGCAGACGTGCCAGAGTCTGCCATTCATTGGTCAGCGGATCAAAGCTCTCAACGCTGTCGTCATCCCTTCCCCCCACAATCAGTATCACTGCACATACAGAGGAATAGAAGATAAACAAATAAGCAGGTGTGAGCATGAGGCCGGGTACTCACAGCAAAGTAATGTGTGAGTGAGTATGAGAAATGTGACAGCACAGTTAGCATACATTGGTATACATTTTAAAGTTATAGTTAACTAAAACTATGCATAAAGTGCAAGACATCTAAAACAGGTACAGTAAGTGTAAAATCAAATAATGAAATGATCCGCAATAATAATTATGCAGCCCAAATAGCAAATTAAGCTTTCGAAAAATCACCACCAATTATTCTCATTGCTAGTAGTGTTGATTTCGTCGACTAAAACTATGACGAATTTTTTTTGTCAACTACCTTTTTTCACTGACGAAAACTAAACAAAAACTAAATAAAAACTAAGCCACGATGACTAAAACTATGAGTAAATATACTGACAATTTCCTCAGCAAATAAAAACTAGACTAAAATGTTAGAGAGGGACTAGTGGAGAAGAGGTCCAGTGGAACTAAGACAAGTCATCATGGGTGCGAACGTGTGTCACAGACGGAAAATAGCTGATCTACAAGCTCACAACGCTTTGCATCGCGGCGCGTTGTGAGCTTGTAGATGAGCTATTTTCGGCATGCAGCTAAGCGAAAATCTGCCATTTCCATGGCATCACGGCCCGTCAACAAATACATTTTAGTCGACTAAATCAACTGTAGATTTAGTCGACTAAATTCTTACGATATTTAGTCGACTAAAACTAGACTAAAAGTAAAACATTTCAGATGACTAAAATATGACTAAAACTAAATAGAAATTTATTTAAAAGACTATGACTAAAACTAAATCAAAATTTGCTGTCAGAATTAACACTAATTGCCAGTTATGTTTGCTCATTGGAGGAATGGCTTTGCATTGGAAATCCCAACTAGAAAATCTGTGATGCATTTATAAATATATTGTTTCCACCATCTGTTGCAACATGCATGCATGCACCTGTGGTCCCATGCCGTGGTTGTGCTCTTTCGCTGTAGGGCAGGAGATGCTGCCTCTTGGCCTCAGAGATGAGCCTCTGACAGCCCTGAGAGTCTTTCACCAGCTCCACACACTCAATCACATCACGGAGGTATAACGGGCTGACAAGAGGCAGGCGGACATGCGCTAGCACCTTGAAGAACAAATCCAACACCAATTATTCAATAGGAGAACTGGATATTGGGTGAACAACATTGCTTTCAAATCTCTACATCAGCCAAGATAAGGTGAGGAAACAAATTTACCGTATGACACTTTGTACCCAATGGCTTTAGACTGTATAAACATGTCTGTACTTCCATTCACAGCTGGCTATAACTGTGGTGCGCAAGAACAGTGTTGTTTAAGTCCTCTAGATTTATGGAGATCTAAATGACTGACAGCTGTGGAGGGTTCCTTTATGCTGCACCCTAAAACCCTTCCATACACTCCCATAGGATATACAATGTACAATAGTATTCTAGAGATGAATATATGTAGAATACAGTCAAATCCCAGTTTTAATTTAACTCTGAAGAGTGTACAAATGTGACCAAAATGGACCAGTAACGGTCAGTCATTTCCCAGTAACTTCTAAGTTTTTCACCTTTTCAAGGCTTTGCCTGCGTGTAGGACACTTATTTAACCACAGCATGACAGCCTCGAACACCACCTCCTCCTCGGGCACATTGAGATGATCACTGGAGACAATCTCTGAAAATTTGTCCACCGAGAGAGACAGGAAGTCATCCTAGGAGCAGAGAAAATACATGGTTGTATTAGTCTATAGATTATGACCAGGGCTCAATTAAATCATTTTGTTTGACCGTTGCACCCCTAATTATGACCCTGTTCCCACCTTTTGTGCCGTCACTACTGGTGACAGACAGGTGGCTTGATGGGAAAAAAGGACAAGTGACAGTATCTTGTAAATATGCATCCAATCACTGATTGAATGTTTCTACACAGATGTTTGCACAACTTTAACATAATATTCTTTATTTTAATGCATTTTCTGCTTTTTTCAGATGGGAAAGTGTAGAGAGAAAGGAAACTGAATGCAAAGAGAGGGGGAGCCACAGATGACATGACGCCATAATGGGATTTGAACCCCAGTCCTCAAAACTCGCAAGGAGCATGTGGTCAGTGCACTAACTGGTTGAGCTACGTGGCTAACCCCAACTTTTTTGTTGTATCAGTTTCAGTGGTGCTGTGAGTCACCACAGAATTATAAGAGGAAAAGAGAAACAATAGACAACTTGATAAATGAATGTAGCCTATCCATTATCCTTCACTCACTGACCTGCTGGTAGACATCGCTGAAGTGTTCCAGGATGTAATCCATGCTGTGCTGCTCCAAGGTTGCACAGCAGAGGGCATCGGCAAAGCAGTGGATCTCAACACAGTTCAGCTCATCCATGTGAAACTCCACGTAGCGACAGCAGGCCTCTATAACAGCTGTAACATCTAACAGGTTTGATGCTGCTAACAGGGCCTATAGAGACCAAAGAAACAACATATGGTTGTTAAGCGCCAATGTAGGGAAAACACAGACAATGAATAAGGTTTATGATGATGATAATACATTACCTGCACATTTGCATTGGAGATGGACACCTTTGAGGTATAGGCGTAGCTCACCAAAATGCTTAGCGCCTCAGGTTCCACATCATTGATTGTAATCCTTTCCTGTTTGGACTCCAGCATCCCAGAAGTGAACATTCCCTGTGCGGGTTGAAAAGGTGAATGGTTGGTTTAGAGCAGCCAGTGGTCTTCAACGTTTTCAGGCCAAGGACCCATTAGCTGAGAGAGGGATGAAGCAGGGACCCCCTCTACATATTGTATAAAATTGTGTTGCAGATTAAAATTCTTCATAGATAGCTTCATATACCGTATTTTCAGACATTTAACCACTTAAACCGTCAATACTTAGTAAACTTGACCTTTTGCTCTATACTTGGTCTGCTCTTTCCCCCCCTCTACACAAACCTCTTTGCTGAAAATAGCCGATCTACAAGCTTGTGAGCTTGTAGATCTGCTATTTTCTGCAAATGTTACCCTCAGAATAGGGATTCTAGAGTTCAAGTTGTTCATGTAAAAAATAAGTTCCTATCACACAAAGATTTGCCGGACCCCCTGTAGTAACTCTGAGGACCCCCTAGGGGTCCCGGACCCCTGGTTTAGAGTGTTTATGGTTTAGGCCTTTCTTATTTACATTAATTGTGTCAACAATATAGCATCATGTGACAGCCAAACATTGAACTTCATTCCCGTACAGGTCAATGTGTATTTACCTCAAAGTAACTGCTAAAGGACGCGAGTACAACTCTATGACAGGGGAACTCCTGTCCCCCACAACACAGAGTCACATCACACAGTTCCTTTTTCAGCCAAAGACTGTTTAGACCCTCTAAGACCTTGTTGGCATGCGTGGACTCCACAATGACAACGTCCATGTCTCCTTTCTGTAGCCTATAAGACAGTAGGAGGGGAGGGAATGAACTGTCAGCAATTGGTTGGCATGTCACCTTAAAATGAACAGAATATACTCATGGAGAGAAATGACAGTGTGACAACATCACATTAACAGGTCAAATAACTATATGGACCTTGCTTTAAACGAGCTGAAAATGGGTTTAAAGATGTATTCAAATTAACAAGACAAGTTATAGAATTATTCATAGGGTTGCAAAGGGTCTAGATTTCTGGATTTATTTATGCATTTTTACTGTATGTTACTGAAAGCCAGTACAGCCATCACATAAAACAAATACACAAAAGTATAGCTGTCTTTGAATAACACTAACCCTGCAACACAACATGTGCAATAACCTCACAGTGTTTAGACCCATCATAGCTTTGCACGCACAAGAAAAGGAACATACACAACTGCAATGAAAGCAAAATCCAAGTTTGAGATGTCAAACAGGTCTGGACGACACCGAAGCCCTTCATCAACTAACTGCACAGTGTGAGATCCCTAAAGGCTATGCCCCTCCCACTGGACCATACCATTCTTAATTGAATCCTCAATAACAAACAAAACTGTTTGTTCCCATGACCAAAACATTACAATTACATCTAAATGCATATCTCAGTTACAGAATCATATCATTACCCAAAGATTACCCACACAGTAATAAAGTACCTCATTTATACCCAAACCCACAGTTGGTATGTCCCTACTCTCAGACAGGCACCCACTTAAGGTATATTATTGGGTGCGTTCGAAAATACAGCACTGAGCGCACTGGCCAATACAAACTAATAGGCGAGTGTGCTCCGGTGCGTTCGAACGCGCCCAAAGAAGGTACGCTCATCTACGTCATTTTGACTATCATACATGATGCCAGACTGCAGCCTTCAGTTCGGTGGAATGCATTGGAGTTGATGTGAGCCCGAAAATATATTTCTGAATGACTGAGACCTTTGTAAAGTAATTGCTTCAGGAAAATAAAAGAAGACATATCACACATTGTTTTCTGCTGTGCTGCTTTTCGATGTGTACACTGTATAAGTTTATTGAGCTATCTAAACTAAGAGCAAAAAGTACGCGATAGGCCTACTGCAGACACAGAAATCAGAAATTGCCATGTCTGCTTATTATAAGCGACTTATGGGCTTATTTTTCTGTGAAGTTGCTTGTAAATATTGGTAGTTGCGGGTTGCGGTTTTTGGGGCTTTTTCTAAAGTGCAGTTGATTATTTGGGCTTGCTTCACAATTTTAAAATTATTTTAACCAGTGGTTCTCAAAAAAAATTACGTCATGGACCCCCAAATTAATATGTATTTGTCCCTAACCCCATCTGAAAATGTTTTGTGCCAGGGAGCCCTGTACCAGATTTGTGTTGTTGTAAAAATTCTTCAAATATTTCACATTTTATTTCAAGATTTTTTTTAAAAATAGCAGATCTACAAGCTCACATGTGACGCGTTGTGAGCTTGTAGATCGGCTATTTTCAATGTATACAGTTTAAGGTTTAAGGGCTCATATGGCCTAGTGCAGAGGTCTTCAAGGGCACCTAGGGGGTCCGTGGAGGTACTGCAGGGGGTCATATATAAAATATGTTTTTGTCCATTTTGTCTTCAAATATGTTTAAAACATTTTCCACATTTATGCTTAAAATAAATTCTGTCCATTTTTAATAGCTTGTATGCATGATTATTGTGCAATTGACAGATTGTTGTTGTTCTCAGTTAATAATACGGTGTGTTTTCATATGGCAGTATATGGCCACCTACCCACAGCCAGCTGTCCTGTTGCTAACCACTACCAGTTTTGTAAGTAGTTGGGATGGGGTTTGATCAAATCTAAAGATGCATCAATTTAGAAAATCTGAACGCTTTTGAATCACTCAAATAGTTTTGGGTAACATTAAAACGTGGAGCAGACTTCATATTTGGGTAAAAATACTTATTATATGAGCTTATTGATCTGCCTACTTGGAAGTGGAACCAGCCATCAAACCGTAATTCAGGTATTTAGCAGGATTTTAGGTATGTTGCAGCAGATCTTAGTAAACACAACTCCAGCATGACCACTAGTATGTTAAATGTACATTTGGGAGGAATATGTATAGGTAGTCTTATGTCGTTTGCCGTTTTGTAATGGTTTGACACATCTGTGCCGATACCAGTAAGAACACAAATTATTGTACATATGGTTATAGAAGTAACTCACATTATATTTGCAGTTACTGTAGACGCATGTTTTGTCTTTTAGGCAAAACATACCACGTCTAACCTTGTACCTACCATATATCACTGCTTGCTGTCAACAGACAGACAACCATTATTTTTTTGGTGAAATTCATGTGTTGTCTAGAAAATGTGTCATTCCACTCATAACCACACATATGAATTGATATACTCCCAGAGTGTGCTGAAAAATCACCACAAATTACATTTGTCAGTGCCCAGGAACGAATGAAAGACCTTGTGGTCCAAAGGTGAGTGCTCTACCAACTGAACTACCTGGACGAAGTACAGCCACTAAGAACCAAAGTTAGATAAGTTCACTTAATTACTGTCCACCACACCATCTTGAAATCAAATTAAATCAAATTAAAATGAACGATTAAATACAAGTGCACTCTCAACCTGACATACTCGCTCTCTGGATTAAATTATCTTTTGAATATTATCCTCAGAGGTGCAGGTCTTGCAAATAGTCGAACACAGTCATAAGAATAACTACAAAACTTTATTGTACATATAAAGAAATATATACTGTGTGTGTGTGTGTGTGTGTGTGTGTGTGTGTGTGTGTGTGTGTGTGTGTGTGTGTGTGTGTGTGTGTGTGTTCTGTTTATAGCCACAGGCTACAAAGCATGACATTTACATAACATGTCAACTCTGTCATTAACAGGGGTAACAGGGTAAATAGTCAGACACGTACAATACAAAGTAGGATAAAAACTAAAAACTAGGATACCAGGCAAACATCAAACCTAGCATCAGGTCAACGTAAACATCAAACCTAGCATCTTGTAAACTTTAAACCTAGCATCACGTAAACATCAATCCTATCATCGGGTAAACATCAAACCTAGCATCAGGTCAACGTAAACATCAAACCTAGCATCTTGTAAACTTTAAACCTATCATCAGGTAAACGTGTGTGTGTGTGTGTGTGTGTGTGTGTGTGTGTGTGTGTGTGTGTGTGTGTGTGTGTGTGTGTGTGTGTGTGTGTGTGAGATCACTGATGTTGGAGGGGCTTAGCAGTGGCCATCTGTCTGCTGGGGTCATCACTGTTCATCTGCAGCTCTTGGGGGACAGGGATAAAGACATAACACAAAATTAACCACAATTGGCATTCCATTGTGCTGTTAAATGATGAATACAACTTTCTCATGTGCAGATAACAAACCTCCCTTTGTATTTTATTACTAGAGTCTTTGTAGGAGTACAGGAGGAGACAGTATTAAGGGAGACCAGCTTTTTTTTTTTTTTTTAACTATACAGTGCTAATGTATTACCTTTGCATGTGCATCCTTCCGCAGAGACACACAGCAGCGCAAATCTCTGTAACCGGTGGGCATCTGCCCCACAATTTCCCATGTGTCCCTCTCATCATCATACTGCTCGATGGTATGCCCATATCCCCTACACGAAGAAAGAGCCATGAGAGTAACGTCTGGTGTGAACAAGCAGCCACCTTTTTCTAAGCTTCCATTTCATTTCAAACCTTTATTTATTCTCGAAAGACATTGAGGTTGCCCTCATTTGCAGTGTCGTCGAGATACATCACAGTACAATTTCATTTTCATGTTCAAATCAATATTCATATCAAAAACAAGACAAAACATAACCAAATAAAACAACCTTTCCCTATCGTGTGATACAACACAAATTTAAAAGCAATTGCAGACCCTTGCGGGTAGGCCTGCAATCAAGGATTTAAAATGACCGTATGTTATGGGAGAATAGATTTTAAACTTAAGCTGTAGGTCATTCCAGGTGATTGGGGCATTAAAACAAAAAGCTGTTTTCCCCAGTTCAGTCCTTACTCTAGGGACCTTTAGCGTGAGCCAATCACTGGAGCGTGTCCTATGTGTTACAGGATTCCAATCCAGCAGGGATTTTAATTTAGCTAGCGTAGGCTGGGCCTAGGCAGGAGCGGGTGGGCACGCTTTTTTTTTTTTTTTTGGGGTGGGCAGAAAAACCAAATGGTGGGCCCAGGCCTACCTATGCCCACCCATGGCTACGCCCCTGGCATGTTGACACAGAAAGATAAAAAATATGTGCTATGTGCTCTGAAATTAGTGGAGCAGCCAACTTAAGAAAAAAGTGAATGAACCTCTCTGTGGAGTTATTTTGGTTGCATTGGAATGGCTGAGATTTCATTTTAAAGACCACTTTTACATTTTGTGCTGCAGATTGGGGCCAAAAAAGCCTGCCGCAACCTGGTATATTATGACTTTGTCATTTCTTGTTTATCTCTGACTGAATTGACGATCTTCCAGAATTTAGCTGGGCTGGAATCGCAGCTAAGTATAGCATCTAGGTAGTAGGAGGATTTTGCTTTTCTTACAGCTGATGTAAATGTATTTCTTAGTTGTTCAAAAGCAAGCCAGTGCGAGGGATCTCCCGATTTTTTTGCCAAGACCCAGGCCTTGATTTTTGACTGCAGCATAAATGTCAGCTCAGAAGTGAACCAAGGACTAGATCTAGCTTGTATTCTTTGTTTTTTGAAAGGGGCATGTGTATTTACCATTGAATTAAAAATGTGTATAAAATGATCCAAAGCTAGATTTACATCCATGATTTCTAGAGTACTAGAAATGTTGCCGTTTTGGAGGTCCGATAAAAAGGCCAGCTCGTTAAAATGTTTAAAATTTCTCCTTAAAACAACTTCTGAGTGAGACGTCTTTACCTGTGTATCTCTGATACAGGCTATTGGGCAATGGTCACTTACTTTCAGATCAAATACACCAGAGGTAATAATTTTATTGTCCCTATTTGCTAAGATCAAATATATTAAAGTTGACCGTGACATATCTCTTAGATTAGGTCTGGTGGGTTCAGTAATCAGTTGGACTAGGTTTAGATTACCACATACTTCCTTCAGATTATCGGAAGCATTCGATATCCAGTTATAGTTAAGATCACCAAAAATGTAAACTTCAGAGTTACTGTATTGAGAAATGAGTTCTGCTAATGTATCAATAGCTCTGGAGTCAGCAGAGGGAGGCCTATAAACCCCAATCACTGTAATAGAAGTATTTGGCCCCAGATAACCAACTGAACAATACATTCAAAGTAATTTTGCATAGTAACAGCTTTTAAAACAGTAACTGGAAAACGTGATTTAATAAAAAATGGCCACTCCACCAGATCTAGCATTTCTATCTATTCTAAACAAGTTAAAACCATTTAAGCATGACGGTCAATCTGGACGATTTTGAGAATTTAAAGTGGATTATCTTTTCTCAGGAAGCTCCGAGGAAATTCCCCTTTCATGACTTTTCCTAACTATTTGATTCAAATCATCTGTTGTTTTTTTTCTGAAACGTATTATAAATATGAAATTAGCCCCATATATACCATCCCAGTCGTTATATTTCGGCTAATTTGACCGCTCTCCCCCAGGGAAGAGCAGTTGACACCTCGAGACCCCCCGCCGACCGGCCCGCAGAGAACTGCAGCGCAGCGAGTCTATGTTGCCATGTCTGCTTATTATAAGCGACTTTGGGCTTGTTTTTCACGTCTCTCTATTATTATTATTATTATTATAATTATATATATAATTACATTATAATGGTAATAATTTTCTACTCCACTACAGCTCAGAGGCAAATCTTGTACTTTTACTCCACTACAATTATTTGAAAACTAGGGGTTACGTAGGTAACCCCAGTTTTATTAGTTCCGTAGTAAGATACTTACTTATGGGATATCATCGCTCTATAGCGATGCACAGAGCACAACACATGAACTCCCGGTTACAATTCTTCGATTGGCTAGGGTTCTGTGACGCAAACCGGAAACGGTTGGGTTATAAAACCCCCTGCGTCACTAGGTTCGTCCTCTTAAACCCTTCACTCTGCACGCCAGTTGAAGCGCATAGAAGGGGTTTCTGGTAAGTATCTTACTACGGAACTAATAAAACTGGGGTTACCTACGTAACCCCTAGTTTTATGTCGTTCCTTCTTAAGATACTTACTTATGGGACACATAAACGCCCCCTGGGGAGCCCCCAGGCAGCAACCCTTACTCAATCCGTACGCCCATGGCCCCAGGCCTTGCTTCCAGCAAAACCCTGGCCTCCGGACACATGACCCCTCAGGCCAAGACGGAAAGGACGTAAGGCAAGGACCCTTCAGACAAGTCTGACCCCTCTGACCCAGGAGACCAGACCTCGTCTGCCACCCAGGTGCAAGAGAGTTAGGCCCTTTCTTACCCCCCCCCCTTCCCCCCCGGACCCGGCCTAGCCTGTCCCGGGGAGGCAGAAAGGAGACTACCAACAGGGGAAGAGGCCAGTCCTCAGGCATGCGCCAGCCTCCCCTGACTATAGTCAACCCCCACCACCAAGACTGTGAGTGACACCCGCAGTGTCACCATGGTCAAGTAGGGGTCACAAAGGTCAAGACCTCTGTCACTTTTGACGACAGGCCAGCAGAAGGAGAAACGTGCCCTTAAGTACGTACACTATCTCCCTGGCTGCCAACAGCCACCACACCCAAACTGTGTGCGTCATCCCAGATGCCGCCACATCCAAGCTGTGGATAAAAAGGCCCCACCCAGCTAACACGCCAGTCCCGGACACCAAGGCCAGGTCAGGTTCCAACAGAAACCCCCCGCCGTTTGTCTGAGAACCGTATGCCACCCGGGCTCACAGAGAGCGCCTGCATGCCAACGCGTTTAGCTTTCGGGGAACAAAGGCCTGTCAACCGGCTTAATCCACTTAACACCGGCCAAGCCTAGCCTTTCACGGGCCAGACCCAAAGGTCCAAAGTCTGAGGGTGCTCGTGAAATACCTCGTCCCCGCCCTGTCTCAGAAAGTCTCTGAACGGCGGTAGAGGCCACGGCTCGGCGTAGAGGAGAGGAGTAATCTCCGATCTCCCCACACCCCATGCTGGAGCAATCAGCAGCACCGTCCTGCCTCGGACCCTGATTCTCTCCAGCGTTGGAGGGATCAGTTCCAAGGGCGGGAAGGCATACAGCAGAACGTCTGGCCAGACGTGTGCCAAACCGTCCACCCCCAAGGAGAAGCCCTTGTGACTCATCGAGAAGAACCGTGGGCGCTTCGCGTTCCCACTGGATGCAAACAAGTCGACTTGAGCCTGGCCGAACCGGGTCCAGATCAGGTTCGCAACCTGCGGGTTGAGAGACCACTCCTCGTACCGAAGCTCGCCTCTAGACAGCAGGTCCGCCCGCTGTTGAGGGGGCCCGGTACATGGGAGGCGCGTAGCGAGGCTAGGCGCGACATGCTCCAGAGCGTCAGCTCGCGTGCTAACCTGTCCAACACAAAGGAGCCCAGGACCCCTTGCTTGTTGAAATAGCACATCGTTGTGGTGTCGTCCGTTCTGACCAGAACATGGCACCCCACAATACGGCTCTCGAACCGTTCGAGAGCAAGGAAGACTGCCAACAGCTCCAGGTAGTTGATGTGGTACTCCTTCTGAGAGGAGTTCCACAACCCCCTGGCTGAGTAGCCCTCATGGACAGCCCCCCAACCCGAGAGGCTAGCGTCCGCGGTAATCACCTTACGTGACACTACCGCGCCTATCCTGACCCCTACGGACAGGAAGGACACCTGTGACCACGGCTGCAGCGTCGTTACGCACCAGGGTGATACCAGCACCTTTCGAGAGCTCATGGTGTGCGGGATCCTTAAAGCCTGCATCCATCTCTGAAAAGGTCTCACGTGGAATCTGCCCAACCGGATTAGGTGTATGGCCGAGGCCATGAGACCCGCCGCTTGCATGCATGTCCTGTACGTGACTCCGCGCCCCACGCGTAAAGAGCGCACACACGCCAGGAAGCTGGCTATCCTGCGCGCCACCATCGTGGTTGAATCCAGAGAAATCCCCACGAAGGTGGCTTGTTGGGATGGGATCAAGACACTCTTTTGAGTGTCGATCGTGAACCCCAGGGATGTCAGGTGCGCAATGGCCAACACCGTGTGCCGTGCCACCTCTTCCCTCGACCCCGCTGCCAACAGCCAGTCATCTATGTACGTCGCCAGACGGAGACCCTGTTGGCGCAGCGGGGCAATAGCCGCGTCCGTGCATTTCACAAAGACCCGAGGGCTCAGTGACATGCCGAACGACAGCACCGTGTATTCTTAGACTTTGCCTTCGAAGCCAAATCGCAGGAACTTCCGGTGTGAGGGGTAGATTGGGACGTGAAAATAGGAATCCTTGAGACCCATACTCCTCCACCAATCTCCTTGTCGTATCGAGCGTAACAACGCGGCCGTTGTCAGCATTCGAAATTTGAAGACCTACAGAAATCTATTTAAACCTTTTAGGTTCAGAATAGGTCTTACGCCCCCCCCTTTCTTTTTCACCAGGAAATATTCCGAATAGAAGCCCAACGGCTCTGATCCGGGGATAATTCTCTGATTGCACCCTTGCTCAGTAGTGACAAAACTTCCTCTCTCAGCGTTTTAGCGGCTTGGCCTGACGCTCGAGAGAAAATAACCTCGTCTGTCAAAGGAGGTTTGCTGGAAAATTGCAACCTATACCCCTTCTGGACCGTGCACAGCACCCAGGGGTTTGGTTTGCAGGCTTTCCATCGCGCTAGGCAACGAGCTAGAGGGTTCGTGGGGTTGGTGGGGGCTACTGACGTCACCTGCTCCAAAGAGCGCTGGCCCGTTACCAAGGTAACTCGTGACGCTTCCGGTCCGATCGCTCTGATCATCGGGGAGGCGTCCATGAGGGGCAGCAGCGGTAGCGTCGGTCCGTGCAACGGACGCGATGAGGTCACTGCCTCGGAGTACGTGCCTGTTTCCATAGGAACGGGAGGCGTCGTCACTCCGGGCGATGTGACAGCGGAACCCTTCATTGGTGTTGCCGTTTACCCTGGGGAGTGTCGATGGGGCAACACCGGGGTCCTTTGGTCTGTCAACTTCCTCCTCTTGTCGTCCGCCATCTTAGGGAGGTCGACGGGGGCGGCCCTTTCGTGCGGTGTTGTTGTTACATGGAACAAAACTTTCGTCCCACCAGGGGAGTCTCGATGGTGTAACACCGGGGCCCTCTGGAATGTACACTTCCGCCTCCCCTCGTCCGCCATTATGGGGAGGTAGAGGGAGGCCGCCATTTGTCCTTCAACCGTCCTACAGAGGCGCTTTGCAGCCATCTGCCGGACGGAAGAAGGAACTGCAAAGGCGCAGTTAGAAATGTTTTATTCACAGAGGGTCCCTGTTTCATACTTTGAAAACAACACTTTTAGAGACATTTGATTCATAGCAAAAGGTTTTACTACCTGTACTTGATTCATTATGTTCATGGCACGCACAGGACTTTTCGTGTGGCGGACGTGATGAGGTCACCGCGTCGGAGGACGTGCCCGTTCTCGTGAGAACCAGGGGCACCGTTGCTTCGAGCGGCGAGACAGCGGAACCCTACCGCAGTGTTGTTGTTTACCCGGAGCGATACTCCCGACCCACCTGGGGAGTGTCGATGGGGTGACACCGGGGTCCTCTGCCATTACATCATCCGCCTCCAATCGTCCGTCATCTTGGTGAGGTCGACTGGGCCAGCCCTCTTGTGTGGTGTCGTTGATGTTACCCGGAACGAAACTCTCGACCCACAAGGGGAGTCTCGCCGGTGTAACACTGGGGCCCTCTGATAAGTAAACTTCCGCCTCTCCTCGTCCGCCATGTTGGGGAGGTTGAGGGAGGCCGCCATTTTGTCCTTCAACTGTCCTACAGATGCGCTTTGCAGCCATCTGCCAGACAGAAGAAGGAACTGCAATGGCGCAGTTAGAAATGTATTTCGCTCACAGAGGGGCCCAGTTCTACACCTTGAATGCAATACTTTAGAGACATTTGATTCATAGCAAAAGGTTTTACTACCTGCATTTGATTCATCATCACAGGACCCGTCCCTACAGTGTTCGGAATGCTGTCCAAGGCGCAAACCGAGCACTGAGGGCTCATTGGAAATTCGAAGGCAGGGCACCTCGTTCGATTCGGGGTATGAACTGCCTCGTTCATTCACACGTGAAAAGATGAACATTTGTGATATTGGCAATAGTTTTATTCCACACACAGGATGCACATATTTCACACACATTAGACAAAAAGGACACTGTGGGGACTGAACCTAGTTCATTGTCTTTTAGCGTCTCTTTTAGTCTCTGTGTACCCCTGGATCCACCCGTGGCCCTGTCCGTAGGGGCAAGGAGAGCGCCGGAACTTTTTCCCCAAGTGGGGAGCTGACCCCGCATGATGCCGGCCAAGTGGCCGTGACGGGATCAGCTCGATGGCGCTCGCCAGGGTGAAGTCCATGGGAGGGAGGCCCAAGACCCCAGGTCCGCTCCGGAGAGGATTCTTACCGGGAAGCCCCTTCTCTCCGGTTCCTTCCTCCCTCTCTGCCACGAGAAGTGCAGGGCCCTTCGGACTCCATCAGCCTCGGGCAGTAGTTTGGACTCGACCTGTCGGGGAGGGAGGGGTGCCAGGCCCTGGAACCCCAGGATGGGGGCCCCGATGATCACTCTTACATCCTCCATGGGCTGCTCCAGGCCGCATCTGGAGATCGCCCGCTTTAGGATGGCTGCTACGGTTTCGGGGGGCTCCGCCGCCTCGCTAGGAGCCGCTGCCGTCGCCGCTGGAGCCGCAGGAGGATCCGGGCTGATCATCGTTACCTCCTGGCTGGCCTGGTAGGAGGTGAGCTCATCCTCCTCTCCCCCTTCGTCCATGACGTCGTCTCCCTCGAAGCCATCGCCGTCCGAGCCGATGTCGTCTGGCGGTGATTCGCCCCAAGCGGGGAGGGATACGGAGGGAGAGAGAGGAGCACCGACCGGCGAAGAGGTTAGCGCCCCACAGGCCGTCTCACGCCGGACCTTCCTCACAGCACCGCTGGAACGTGGAGCAGCATGCAGCGGTGGGCCCATGCCTGGGCCTGCGCTCACCACCGACGCCATGGAGCCCATGGCGAGGCCAGCGTCTGGGTGAGCGCCGCTGCTGCTGGAGGCCGCTAGCCTCCTGGCTCTGTCGAAGCGACATTCCAGCTGGTGCCGAGAGAAGTCATCACAGGCCTCGCACGCGTCCACCTCCCCTGGACTGGTCAGGGCAATCCACGCGTGGTTGGGCCCCAGACACGAGACGCAAAGACGGTGACGGTCGTCCGCGGCTATGAAGAGGCTCCTTCCAGGCCGCAGACACGTGGCGCCTCCATCTTCTCCTCTTGTTTTCCCCGAGACGAACAAGGCTAGTTAGCACTAGCCTAGCTTAGCACTAGTCTAGCTTAGCTGTTAACAGCGGCTTAGCTTTTAGCTTTTGCCTCGTGGCAGAAAAACTTCAGAGGATAGGAAAGAAAAATCAAGGTAACTCGGGAGCGTTAATAAATAACAAACTTTTATTACGAATCACCCGTAGAGTGGCACTGGGTGCCCTCGCCCTGGGAGCAGCTGGGATTCGAAGAAGTTTCCTCGTGCTAGTTGTTGTTTCAGGCTCGTGCGCTTCGCTTGTGCAGAGTGAAGGAAGAGGACGAACCTAGTGCCTAGCCAATCGAAGAATTGTAACCGGTAGTTCATGTGTTGTGCTCTGTGCATCGCTAGAGAGCGAGGATATCCCATAAGTAAGTATCTTAAGAAGGAACGACATAAAACTTTAGTTACTAGTTACTTTGCAGATATAAATATCTTTTCATACTTGTTTAGATTAGAGCTTCATGCATGTCCTTTTGTAAATGATTTTTTATTAGGTAAATATTTATATAGAAAGGTCTAACCAGGGACTGGGGTTGCAAATTAGCCTCGGCTATAAACCCCATTTACAATGCAATGGTTTCATGTTTTTATAACTTGACTCATTGTTTTTGTATTGTCCTTGTCAAATAAACATAAATAATAATAATAAAAAGGACTCACACATCAAATCACAAATCATGATGACATATAGGACACAGACAGAAATACACACTACTGCTTCATGCCTCACTGTTTTCTCAGGGCACAACGCATGCAGTAACATTTTCATAGACCTGACTGCTTATTTCTCTCGCAAAATTTGGCAACCCACTTCACTGCAAAGCGGTGGAAAAAGATCAGATCTACAAGCAAACAGCTTGTCACGCAGCAACTGTTTTATGCTTGAAGATCAGATATTTTGCGCAGGATTGAGCACATGTGTGAAGCATACCGATGTGTTCGTTACAGATCGCGCTGTTTTATAATGCTGTGTCAACAGATCTGATCTACAAGCATAGGGCTCGTCAGGCAGCGACTGTTTTATGTTAGTAGATCAGATATTTAGCGCAGGAGTAGAGCAGGAACGAGCACATTTGTGGAACATAGCGATGTGTTCACTTGTTGCGCTGACAGGGAGGAGGAGAGGAGATGCTTTTGTCAGCGTCTCCTCTGTCAGCCTGATAGAAGGAGACGCTTTACGCTCAGGCAATAATGTGAATAATAATAATATTGGTTTGTCAAGAGATATCCATGTGTTTTGGACAATGGAGATAGTCACGTAATTAGACAGTGGCTTCAGCGTTCATATAGGCTATCCATGTTTCCCTCAAGAGTTTAATGTACTGCTACAGATCGCGCTGTTTTATACGCTTTTTTTTATAAAGATTTTACAAAAAATGCAGTTACCATTACAAGTTAGCCTATTTTATAATGTTTCTGCCTGCCTACAACAATATGTGAGTGAGCTCACTGACTGAACAGAGTGCAATTGAAATGTTAATAGCTATTTAAAAGACAATGGAACCCCCACTGTGTGGGGGAGAAGGTGGTGGCTCGTCTGGAGCACAGAGGGGAGACAGTGACCAATAGAATAGCTGGAAAAACTGTCTTTTTGATCCCCAAATCAGACAGTGTATGGGATGATGAAACCCCAGTCATGGAAGTGTTAAGGATATTCCAGAGTCAGGAATACCTTCCTTAATTAAGCCAAGTTTAATTTAAAACTAGAATATCAGGGTCAGTTTGTGTAATCAGAATCTTTAAATGATCTAATCTTTCATTTTACCAAAATGCTTCTGATATTCAGGTGAATTAGACCCAGGCCTTTCCTATTTTTAAAGGCATGTGGAGTTAATGCGGAGACTGGGGTAGACTCAGACAGATGCAGAGTGTTGGATGGAGTAGTGGTGACAGAAGGCTGCAGGGTAATTACTGTTTTTAAATTAAAAATGTTAATCCCCTTTGGCCTTGAAACATGCAGAGGCAGGCGCACAAAGGAAGGATTTCTGACATCAATATTACAGATATTAGCAAAAGAAACAGGAATGGCACTAGTCGTTTCCTCTGTAGCTGAGGGTGAAATTATAGCAACAAAATCATCTGGCCACAAGGGGGCAGATGCAGCTCAGAAACGGTGAACAGTGGTGGAACACAAAGGGTTCTGACCGGAAGTGCTTGAGACGGACATATTTACATGTGGGTAGGGATGGGCAATATTATCGATTTTTGCTTTGCACATACAGGCTTTATGAAAAAACATTCAAAGAACCTATCACTGATCTGCAGCTACTCAATATGTAGTGTATATATATACAATATGTAGTTGTGATATATGTATATATCGCAATATATATCGTATTACAATATATTGTAATATGTATCGTATTGCAATATATCGCGTATCGCAATATAATCGTATCGTGACCCAAGTCTCGTGATACGTATCGTATCGTGAGGTTCTTGCCAATACCCATCCCTACATGTGGGACCAACAACAGTCAAGCAGCATTGGCCATGAAGCACTAGCCTTTTACTTGGGAACATACCCTCCAAGTGCGTAGATCTTTCCATGCACCACAGCCACGCCAGGCCTGTAGCGTTTCGTGTTCATGGGGGCACACAGTGTCCACTGGTTGGTCTTGGGGTCGAAGCTCTCCACCTGGTTTTCGGTTTCAGGGTGATTACCCTCACCACCTGTAGATAAACAGGAATGAACAGGATAGTGACTGTTGCTGCAGGATAGTGACTGTTACAGCAACGCTGAAGTGAGTCTATTATGGAACTAAGAGCCATTAACGACAGGTAGTATAATACCTATAAGGTAGACCTTTCCGTTGAGTGTACAGACACCTGCACAATAACGTTCAACCTGCGCAGGAGCGACTTTTGTCCATACAGATGTTTCAGGGTTGTACTTGAACGTCTTGCTATTATCTGGCCCCAGAAGGACACATGACAAAACATTCATTGTCAACAGGAAATGGATGAATATGAAAGGCTTATTAGATATTTTAGTTAACCATTATACACCTGTTCCATACCCATAGCATACATCAGTCCATCAAGTACAACCACTGAAGGGTCAGTGTCATTTGGCATTCCGACACACTCGACGAGCTGCCAGGTGTTGGTGATGGGGTTATATCGCTCCATTGTGTTCACTTCTGAATCAAACCTCCCCCGGCCTTGCACAGCAAACAGATATCCACCCAAAGTCACCAGGTCTATGGACGCAGAGAAAATTTAAATAAAAGATAAGAGAAATCATATCAAACAGGGGTCAATTGCCTAATGTATAACAAACTGTAGGTCCTTGACATTAAAAGGGTTGATTATCATTAATCTAATGCCACTAGTAGACTTGTTTTGGTCATGTAGCAGCTGGCTGCTAGTTGCAGCTGATGCACTATAACCGTTTGGCTGAGCTTTTTTTAATATATTAAGGTGGTTGAAAGAATAAGAATACATTCTAATCGGATGTGTAGTATCCGGGAGCAGTATGGGTTGGCGCCCCAGCCTGTGTCTTCCGTGAGGAAGAAGCCCAACAAATCCACGGTGAGGCCTTTAAGGAGGGCCATTCAAGCAAGCTGCAAGTGGAGCCTGCAGTACCACCACGGCACAAGACACCATCACACCAGAATGAAATGTTTAGAGCGGGGGAGTCTGGTGCAACGCTCAGGTCCTGGACCTGGTGAGATGGAGGAGGAGCCTGGCCAGGAGGCCATCCACAGAGCCTAGCCCCTCCACGTGCCAGAGTATCTCCTCTCCCCCAGTCCCGGCAGAGTAGTTCTGGACAAGCGGATTGAGTGGCACTGTCTTGCACACACACACACACGCACACACAAAATTGACAAGATCTACAAGTAGGCCTGCTATTTTCACTATATTTGAGAAAGAGATTAATTCATGCAATACTTTTTCCTCTTCCTATAAAAAGTAGTGGAGTTGAGGTCATAAGTATCCCAAAGTACAAATACTCAAGTATATGTCTCAAGTAGGCTAAATGTACTTTGCTGAGCTGTCCACCACTGATAGAACAACCCCACTAAAAAGGCAGATTGAGGAGACATTTTGATATTGACATACAGTATCCCACACCTCTCTAGGCCATAATGTGCAACCTCTCCTTGGGTTACTACTGCAACAACACAAAGTGGTTAAATTGAGGGTGATAGTTTGACAGTCTTACTGAATGAACAGCGTGCATCATTCATGGAAGCCATCTTCACCCATGAGTCATGGAAAGGGTAATAACGCCACATCTCCTTACTGACAACATCTCTACTAGACATGAATCCTCCAGCCAAATACACATACGAGCCTATGGTGGGAGATGAGCAGAATTAAAACAAGTCACGCCTTGATTGTTAAATATTTATATAATAAGATATATTACATATTTTCAGAGCTCAAGATACATTGCCATTAAAGATAATACTGTGTGCATAAACAATTTGAATTGTCTTCACTGCTGTCATGTCACCACAATTCATAAAACATGCATTTCTGCTATAGTATAGTGCTATATTAGTGTGTAAGTTCACTATCAAGCTAAACATGGACAGCATACACATGTAAGCTGCCAGGTGGGCTATAGTATACTTGCCTCTGGCAGCAGTAAAGTTAATTATTGTAGTAATATTTTGTTTTTTCCCCCCACAACACCCTGTGAGCAATCAATAATTCAAGTGGTGAAATGCCATTCACTCTGAGCTCGCTCATCATTTTCTATAGTGTTTAGCGTTCACTGCCAGGCTTCCCCTTACTTTGTTTATCTTCGGCCAAATGTATGGAGCCTGTGAAAACAGAGCTATTGTATGACAGTATTGAAGCAATGATAACTCATCTATAATGGATGGTGCTAATTACTCCCAAGTTTCACACCTTTATAAAGTAGAACTTATAGTTTTAATACCATGATAAAATAGCCTAAATAGCCTTTCCAGCCACAGTATTACTACATTTCAATAGGCATATTGTGAAGACATTCACAGGTGTTACCAATGATACTAATGAAGGCTCTGTTCCATTCAAACAGAGTCAGGGTGCTGATATTGTGCATGTTGGCTCACTGGAAACACTGCAACACCAGTGGGTCTAACATTTGGGTCCAGGGACCCTCATGGTTCCTTAAGGGGTTTCCAAATGGCCCTTTACGGGTGTGTAACTCTGAGTGTACAAATGGAACCAAATGGACCCGTACTCAAGAGTTATGGGGGTCGTGGAAATTGAAAAATCTGAGAACCACTGTGCTACACGAAATGGAACAGAGCCTGCATTAGTATCATTGGCAACACCTGTGAAGGAAGTGATATGGCTGCTGTGCATAGAGCCTATTCAGGGACAAAACAAGAGTAAGTTCCATTACAGGTGCCAACTGTCTTGGCCTCTACTCCAGCTGATCTGATGGAACACCTCACCATATACAACCAGACCAGGCTCAGATACAGTGATGGGCAGACGTGCCAGGGTCTTCCATTCATTGGTCAGGGGATCAAAGCTCTCAACGGTGTCGATATCCCTTCCTCCCACAATCAGTATCACTGCACATACAGAATAGAAGATAAACAAATAAGCAGGTGTGAGCATGAGGCCGGGTACTCACACCAGTAGTAATGTGTGAGTGAGTATGAGAAATGTGACGGCACAATTAGGATACATTGGTATACATTTTTTTCCAAGTTATAGTTAACTAAAAAAATCCAAAATTGTAAGTGTAAAATCAAATAATGAAATGATGATCCGCAATAATGATTATGCAGCCCAAATAGCAAGGTAAGCTTTCGAAAAATCACCACCAATAATTTTCATTGCCAGTTGGGTTTGCTCATTGGACGAATGGCTTTGCATTGGAAATCCCAACTAGAAAATCTGTGATGTATTTATAAATATAATATTGTTTCCACCATCTGTTGTGGTCCCATGCCGTGGTTGTGCTCTTTGGCTGTAGGGCAGGAGATGCTGCCTCTTGGCCTCAGAGATGAGCCTCTGACAGCCCTGAGAGTCTTTCACCAGCTCCACACACTCAATCACATCACGGAGGTATAAGGGGCTGACAAGAGGCAGGCGGACATGCGCTAGCACCTTAAAGAACAAATCGAACACCAATTATTCAATAGGCCAACCGGATATTGGGTGAACAACATTGCTTTCAAATCTATACATCAGCCAAGACAAGGTGAGGAAACAAATTTACCGTATGACACTTTGTAACCAATAGCTTTAGACTGTATAAACATGTCTGTACTTCCATTCACAACTGGCTATAACTGTGGTGCGCAAGAACAGTGTTGTTTAAGTCCTCTAGATTTATGGAGATCTAAATGCCTGACAGCTGTGGAGGGTTCCTTTATGCTGCACCCTAAAACCCTTCCATGCACTCCCATAGGATATACAATGTACAATAGTATTCTAGAGATGAATATCCATAGAATACAGTAAAATCCCAGTTTTAATTTAACTCTGAAGAGTATACAAACTGTGACCAAAATGTCAGTCATTTCCCAGTAACTTCTACGTTTTTCACCTTTTCAAGGCTTTCCCTGCGTGTAGGACACTTATTTAACCACAGCATGGCAGCCTCGAACACCACCTCCTCCTCGGGCACATTGAGATGATCACTGGAGACAATCTCTGAAAGTTTGTCCACTGAGAGAGACAGGAAGTCATCCTAGGAGCAGAGAAAATACATGGTTGTATTAGTCTATAGATTATGACCAGGGCCGCAACTATTGATTATGATCCAAGTGATTATTCTATTGATTTGTTCTTCGATTGGTTAATCGATAAGTGCTTTTCTTGGGGTACTACATCGATAGACTGATTAACCACGTGAGCCCTAATTTATAATTCATTGTACGACGGTGTCGCACAAAAATAGCAATAAATCCACTATTGTATGTATTCTTTTTTGTTGTGACCATTGTGTGACTCATGCCAGACCCCTGAACAGTGTTTGTGAAACGCTTGGTGTGGATTAGAGCATGGGTGGGCCTGCATGTGGCCCATTTGGGGCCCAGTGTGACTATAGTCATGGCAGACCCCTGGACAGTGATTTTGCCAAGTTTGATGAGGATCAGAGCAACCGGATGTTACGTGTGTGACGTCCAGGGATGCATTGGTCATGGGACGTGGTAACACGCCGTGCAACCCCTTTTTTGAGCAGGAGCACGCACGCGCACATGCATAGATTTAAAACAGTGGTGTCCAAAGTCCGGCCCGCGGGCCATTTGCGGCCCGAGGACAAATTTTATACGGCCCGTGGCTTCATTCCTAAATTGTATGAACGGCCTGCCTGCACCTTCAAAAAAATAAAAAGATTTATAAAAGTGAAAGTTGCATTTTCCTTCTTCGCCTCAGGATGGCAGGACCTTCTCTAGCTCTTGTTTAACCCTAAAACCGAAATAAAGTAACAATAAAACGCCCAAAAACGCCCAAAATCTGCCTGAAAACCGCACATTTTCGCCCAAAATCCATCTATAACCGAAAATGTTCGCGTGCGCGGCCCTTGGGTGTTTTCATATTTTCTAATTTGGCCCCCTTTGAAAAAAGTTTGGACACCACTGATTTAAAACAACCCAATAACCACAATTCACACATCAACAAAGTTAATAAAGGCTGCCGACTGCCGGTTGTCACACCAGCATGAATTAACATAGGATTAACATAGGAATAAGCCTATAGATGCATATCAATTGTCCATTGTGTGACCTGTAGTGTAGGTGTTAAGCAACGTGCGTGTGACGTCATTAATATAGCGTGCCACCACTAACGAAATCACTGATACAACACTGGTGACGTCCACAATCAACTGTCGAACCTTTAGGCAATCTTAATATAGGAGTAATCAATTAAATCATTTTGTTTGACCGTTGCACCCCTAATTATGACCCTGTTCCCACCTTTTGTGCCGTCAGTACTGGTGACAGACAGGTGGCTTGATGGGCAAAAAGGACAAGTGACAGTATCTTGTAAATATGCATCCAATCACTGATTGAATGTTTCTACACAGATGTTTGCACAACTTTAATATATATTCTTTATTTTAATGCATTTTCAGCTTTTTTCAGATGGGAAAGTGTAGAGAGACAGGAAACTGAAGGCAAAGAGAGGGGGAGCCACAGATGACATGACACCAGAATGGGATTTGAACCCCAGTCCTCACAACTCACAAGGAGCATGTGGTCAGTGCACTAACTGGTTGAGCTAAGTGGCTAACCCCACCTTTAATATTGTATCAGTTTCAGTGGTCTTGTCTCATACTGTGAGTCACCACAGAATTATAAGAGGAAAAGAGAAACAATAGACAACTTGATAAATGAATGTATCCATTATCCTTCACTCACTGACCTGCTGGTAGACATCGCTGAAGTGTTCCAGGATGTAATCCATGCTGTGCTGCTCCAAGGCTGCACAGGAGAGGGCATCGGCAAAGCAGTGGATCTCTAGACAGTTCAGCTCATCCATGTGAAACTCCAAGTAGCGACAGCAGGCCTCAATAACAGCTGTAACATCGAACAGGTTTGATGCTGCTAACAGGGCCTAGAGACCAAAGAAACAACATATGGTTGTTAAGCACCAATGTAGGGAAAACACAGACAATGAATAAGGTTTATGATGATAATACATTACCTGCACATTTGCATTGGAGATGGACACCTTTGAGGTGTAGGCGTAGCTCACCAAAATGCTTAGGGCCTCAGGTTCCACATCATTGATTTGAATCCTTTCCTGTTTGGACTCCAGCATCCCAGAAGTGAACATTCCCTGTGCGGGTTGAAAAGGTGAATGGTTGGTTTAGAACAGGGGTCTTCACGTTTTCAGGCCAAGGACCCCTTAGCTGAGAGAGAGATGAAGCAGGGACCCCCTCTACTAGTGATGAGCGGGTCGACCCGTAACCCGCGGGACCCGCGGGTCAACCCGCGGCGCGGGTAGGTCGAGTCAGGATTTCAGAGAAAATTATAAAAAAATTAAAAAAAAAAAAAAAAAAACCTATTTTGACCAACATGCTTGTTTATTCAGCCCATGACAATGTTGTGCTACTGTAGACATTTAAAGGGACTTTGGGTACTTAAAAGAGCGCTATATAATATATATATATATATATTCCCACCGCGGGTCGCGGGGCGGGTTGAGCCATAGATTTATATATGGGCTCGCGGGGCGGGTTGAGGCGGGTCGCGTACCGTCGCGGGTTGGGGCGGGGCGGGTCATGAAAAAACCCGACCCGCACATCACTACCCTCTACATATTGTATAAAATTGTGTTGCAGATTAAAATTCTTCATAGATAGCTTCATATACTGTAACCACTTAAACCGTCAATACTTAGTAAACTTGACCTTTTGCTCTATACTTGGTCTGCTCTTTTCCCCCCTCTACACAAACCTCTTTGCTGAAAATAGCCGATCTACAAGCTTGTACTGTAGATCTGCTATTTTTTGCGAATGTTACCCTCAGAATAGGGATTCTAGAGTTCAAGTTGTTCATGTAAAAAAATAAGTTCCTATCACACAAAGATTTGCCGGACCCCCTAGTAACTCTGAGGACCCCCTGTTGAAGACCCCTGGTTTAGAGTATTCATGGTTTAGGCCTTTCTTATTTACATTAATTGTGTCAACAATATGGCATCATGTGACAGCCAAACATTGAACTTCATTCCCGTACAGGTCAATGTGTATTTACCTCAAAGTAACTGCTAAAGGACGCGAGTACAACTCTATGACAGGGGAACTCCTGTCCCCCACAACACAGAGTCACATCACACAGTTCCTTTTTCAGCCAAAGACTGTTTAGACCCTCTAAGACCTTGTTGGCATGCGTGGACTCCACAATGACAACGTCCATGTCTCCTTTCTGTAGCCTATAAGACAGTAGGAGGGGAGGGAATGAACTGTCAGCAATTGGTTGGCATGTCACCTTAAAATGAACAGAATATACTCATGGAGAGAAATGACAGTGTGACAACATCACATTAACAGGTCAAATAACTATATGGACCTTGCTTTAAACGAGCTGAAAATGGGTTTAAAGATGTATTCAAATTAACAAGACAAGTTATAGAATTATTCATAGGGTTGCAAAGGGTCTAGATTTCTGGATTTATTTATGCATTTTTACTGTATGTTACTGAAAGCCAGTACAGCCATCACATAAAACAAATACACAAAAGTATAGCTGGCTTTGAATAACACTAACCCTGCAACACAACATGTGCAATAACCTCACAGTGTTTAGACCCATCATAGCTTTGCACGCACAAGAAAAGGAACATACACAACTGCAATGAAAGCAAAATCCAAGTTTGAGATGTCAAACAGGTCTGGACGACACCGAAGCCCTTCATCAACTAACTGCACAGTGCACAGTGTCAGATCCCTAAAGGCTAGGCCCCTCCCACTGGACCATACCATTCTTAATTGAATCCTCAATAACAAACAAAACAGTTTATTCCCATGACCAAAACATTACAATTACATCTAAATGCATATCTCAGTTACAGAATCATATCATTACCCAAAGATTACCCACACAGAAGTAAAGTACCGAATTTATACCCAAACCCACAGTTGGTATGTCCCTACTCTCAGACAGGCACCCAAAGAAGGTACGATTGTCTACGTCATTTTGACTATCATGCATGATGCAATTCCAGCCGGCAGATTCGTCGCACCATGGGTGCCAGACTAGCCTGGTTCCCAGCCTTGATTTTGGTGGAATGCATTGGAGTTGATGAGAGCCCGAAAATATATTTCTGAATGACTGAGACCTTTGCAAAGTAATTGCTTCAGGAAAATAAAAGAAGACATATCACACATTGTTTTCTGCTGTGTTGCTTTTCGATGTGTCCACTGTATAAGTTTATTGAGCTATCTAAAGAGCAAAGTACGCGATAGGCCAACTGCATGCCAGAAATCAGAAATTGCCATGTCTGCTTATTATAAGCGGCTTATTCTTCTGTGAAGTTTGTAAATATTGGTGCAGTTGATTATTTGGGTTTGCTTCACAATTTTAAATTTATTTTAACCAGTGGTTCTCAATTTTTTTTTTTTTTTTTTATATATTTCACATTTTATTTCAAGATTTTTTTAAAATAGCAGTTCAAGCTCACATGCGACTTGTAGATCGGCTATTTTCAATGTATACAGTTTAAAGGTTTAAAAGCTCATATGGCCTAGTGCAGAGGTCTTC
>NC_137623.1:49672903-49675403 GCF_963280865.1 Gymnoscopelus braueri | reverse complement strand
AAAACAGAGTAGAAAACAAAACAATATATTTTTCCCACAATGTCATCAATGCCATGTTTAGCCAATGGGATCACATCAACAAAACTACATTTCCCATGAGTCCATGTGGCTGTCAGACAGACAGACAGACCAGTTAAAAACTATTTATTGAATCCCTCAGAGCTCTCACCACCTGGTTGAACTAACAAATGAAACGCGTGGATTAACTTTAGGATCTGGCCTTTGACCAGTCAAACACCTGGATTAACTTTAGGATCCAGTCTTTGACCAGTCAAACACCTGGATTAACTTTAGGATCCAGTCTTTGACCAATCAAATGCATGGATTAACTTTGGGATCTAGTGTTTGAACAATAAAATGCATGGATTGACTTAGTCTTTGACCAAGCAAATGCATTGATTCATTTTGGATCCAGTGTTTGACCAATCAAATGCCTGGATTAACTTGTGTCTGACCAGTGTGTATATCATGTCCGAATCTGGTGATGAATCAATTAAAAACACATGATTGTCTGTGTCCGTGTGCTTCACAAGTATAACAGCAATAATAATAAAAATGAGGAAAAAACAACAATAAGAATAACAATACTGATAATATCATCAACAGAAGGAATAAATATCTGTTCTAATATTTACATTATAAACAGCTTCACTCTGAAGGCCCGATCAGATCCAAGCTCAACCGATCAGAAAATGTTGTAATATTTTTTCCATAGCAAACCTAACCTCGATAGCAGCCTCATCACACCTCAACATGGAGAAACACCTGGGAAAGAACTACAGCTGAAAGTCTTTTTCTAACCAATCGCAACATGGTTTCCATGCCCTGGGAACGTACACAGATCTGCAACAGCATCAACATAACTTCCTATAGCAGGCGGTACTTCCAGGAGTTCTTATCCAGAGTGAATTCATTCTAGGGAATGCAGACACTTCTGTTTGCTGATTGGTTCATTCTGGAATGGAACCAAATGGGGTCTATAACTCTGAGAATGCATGAACAGAGCCAAATGGTCCATTTGGCTCCGTCAATACATTCTCAGAGTTAAATTAACCCTGAGAATTTTAAAGTGTATGTTGGGGTCCGAAAGATAAAAAAAATTCACCTCTCTCTCTCTCTCTCCTTACAGTGTAATAAAACAGAAAAACACACAGCAATAAAGTTTCAACCGTGAAGTTCAGAAAGGTTTTTGTAATAATAATAATAGTAATAATAATAATAATAGTGTAGTCGTGACAACAGTTGTGCGAGGAAAAGTTAGTCTTTTTTGCGTTCCATCGACAACCGAGAATAGTGTGTGTGTTGGGGGCCTTCCCATTATGTGTGTGTGTTTCTTGTTGTCTTGTTATCTTGTTTTCAGACAGTAGTTCACCTCCTTCTACTCAGTGCTGACATGATAGGAGAGGAGAGGAGTTGAGAAGAGATGAGAAGAGTTGAGAAGAGATGAGAGGGGGGGGGAGATACTAAGTAGAAGTGAGACACTCCAGAGCCACATCATAACAGAATTTATACTGGTCCTGAGAGAGAGAGAGAGAGAGAGAGAGAGAGAGAGAGAGAGAGAGAGAAATAATCAGTAACAGTGATTAAAGTAACATGGTGTAGGTGTGGTTACTGCTAATGAAACCATTATATGACACCATAACTTAATAATGAAATCATAGGATAATTTACTCCTGTAAGTGTCCTGTATGTGTTTGCGCGTGTGCGTATGCGTGTGCGCGTGTGTGTGTGTCTCACCAGCAGGTCGACCATGTTTGGTTTGTTGTTCCTCAGAGTTTTGACAGCGTGGAAAACATCCACGGCTCTCTGCTGCTTCAGCATCTGACACACAATGCTGATCGCACAAAACACCCCGCTACGACCCCCTCCATTCCTGAGAGAGAGACATAGAGACACACAGAGAGAGAGAGAGAGAGAGAGAGAGAGAGAGAGAGAGAGAGAGAGAGAGAGAGAGAGAGAGAGAGAGAGAGAGCGTTAGAAATGTGGGAGATGGACATGAAAGTTCAGCGAATTGAAATGAAATTCATGTATGTTTTTCACACTTTTACAGCATAGCTGTGTTCATATAAGTATGCTCCTCTGAGCACAGGTCTCCGCCAGGCCGGGTTGCCTACCCAGGGCCCGCAAATCAAACTCATACTTCTGGATCACATTACCCCAGAGATAAGGTGTACTAGTTTTGGTGAGGTTTGGTAGGAGTGATTGGTTTTTGGTACAAAATTGGTAGGAGTGGTAGCAAAAACTGTGTTCTGCAAAGAAAAGTGCAACACGGCGAGAAACTTGGCACGCACACCCAGTACACCAAGTAAGAACCTCCACCCAGAATTGTTCAAATTGTCCTGTTATAAGATGTATTAGTCTCATTTCAATTGGCTACCTTCCAAAGTTTGTGGGCCCTGGGTAGGCAACCCGGCCTGGCAGAAACCTGTTCGCAGAGAAGCATAATTATGCTAGTATTCATACTGTATTTACTCCCTTATATTTGACAGTTCTTGGTTCT
>NC_137623.1:49662903-49665403 GCF_963280865.1 Gymnoscopelus braueri | reverse complement strand
TGATGTTACTTTGAAGTGGGTAGGGTCTAACTCTGAGGCATTGGCTGTCTCGGAGGACTTTATATCTGACTCCAGTATTTCTGTCAGAGCATCTATGACTGTGTGTGGAACAGAACACCAACTCCCACTGATTAATGCCAGAGGTCGCCTCTTATGGGCACAACAGCAAAGGCAGCGGCAACACTGGACCGAGCTAAGACTGCAAGGGAAGACTGCATGTCTCCCTGCTGCGGACCATTCTGTCTCTCATCTGTGTTAAAAAAAATTGCTTTAGATGAATGCATTGTTATCTTTACTCTGAAAGCGAGGTTGCAGGTTTTACCATCTAAACTTAACCTCTCCATCTGGTTTCTAGGCAACCATGCTCCTCACTGTATACATCATGGTCATGAACAAATAGCTGAAACCATGTCCCACATCCTAAAAGGGTGCCATGTATACAGGGGACTCTACATAAGTAGGCATGACCGAATAGTGGATCTGATATCAAAAGATATCTCTTCTATTTTCAGGTCCTCCATTATGCTGTATAAGCATTCTACTGTGAAGCCGAGCATGTTTAGCCTGTGTAATGATGATTCTGTGTTCTTTAACATTTCAGCTAACACCCCTGATGTCATTGTTGTTAATGAAAACCATAGAGAGGTGTTCATTCTCGAGGTCGGCTGTACATTTGATTACAGCTTAGAGGAAGCCTTCCTAACCAAAGTGCTAAAATATCATCAGCTAGAGCAGACCATCTCTCAGCTAGGCTACAGATGTAAACTTTTGGTTTTTATCTTTGGAAGCCTAGGGCACGTGCACAAGTTGGTTGTGAGGGGTCTTCAAATGTCCGGCCTCTCCAAAAGGAGGGCTAAACAATTAGCAAGGTACTGCTCGATATCAGCTATTATAGGAAGACGCTCAATTTGGAGGAGGCGTTGTTTCCTTTACCCATGATTGTTGTCCACTCCATGCAGGAGCACAAGTATGCCATCTTTTGTTTTGTATGTAACAATGCTCTGCCTTACATGCACTTTGTAACTGGCTGATCCCCATTATCTGACTGCACTGGCAGTGTTTATGTCCTTTGTACATCTTGTACTTCTGTTTATGTGGACATAAATAAATATTTCAAATGTGTGTGTGTGTGTGTGTGTGTGTGTGTGTGTGTGTGTGTGTGTGTGTGTGTGTGTGTGTGTGTGTGTGTGTGTGTGTGTGTGTGTGTGTGTGTGTGTGTGTGTGTGTGTGTGTGTTGCAGCTCAGCTTACCTTGAGTAGCAATGTAGTGATTAGGTCTGTGGTACCCCTGAGAGAGAGGAGAGGAGAGGAGAGGAGAGGAGAGGAGAGGAGAGGAGAGGAGAGGAGTGGAGAGGAGAGGAGAGGAGAGGAGAGGAGAGGAGAGGAGAGGAGAGGAGAGGAGAAATTGTTTACTTACACATAGATAGATAGATAGATAGATAGATAGATAGATAGATAGATAGATAGATAGATAGATAGATAGATAGACAGACAGATAGACAGATAGACAGATAGACAGATAGATAGATAGATACTGTAGATAGATATGTTTACTTACATCCACATAGTTTGCGTTGATATAATCTGAGCCGCTCTCTCCTTCCTGTGGCTGTAGACGAACACGAGAGTGATCGTCTACACACACACACACACACACACACACACACACACACACACACACACACACACACACACACACACACATACCATTAGAACTTCTGTACAGTACGTAATGCTAACACATGGTATGAGAGATATGGGTTGTACTCAATGTTACACTATCACACCTAAAGGCTGTTGTTATATATATATTGTTTATAACATTTTTGCCTAATGACATGCCCATAATGACATGCCCATAGGGACACCAGGTTGAAAGTGTTTAAGTGTGTGTGGGTTCTAACAAGAGCATTATAATTACATTATAATTATTGGAGAATTTGAAACACAGGGTATTTTTTTTTCATTTCCTGAAAAGTAATGGTTTTGGACATACAAGCTTTCCACCCGACAGCACCGATATGCGCCACACTAATGCATTATGAGCTTATAAATCGGCTATTTCCGGTGCACAACACCGCTCGCTGCACAATCAAGTACAACAGCCCTTACACACTGGGAGCGTTTTAACATCAAAGTATTAATTTATTTGCCTTCATACAGGCTGATGTTTTTATCTGTACTGGAAATTCAACCTTCGCTTCGATAAATAATTACGCCACTTTATCTCTACATCCTAGAGTAAAATTGCCTAATGGGTGGACGGTGGATGTCACGAATGTAATATCCGGACTTGCAAGGTGCACCATTGCTCCGATCCACACCGAACTTGGCAAAAACACTGTTCAGGGGTCTGGTATGAAAATAGTTACACCAGGCCATGTGTGGACCCCAGAGGCCCCTGGGTGCCCCATGCGCAGGGGCGCCGATGACGCGGGGGCTTCGGGGCTAGCGCCCCCACGCTCAATTGGTCATGAATGAATGAATCTCAGATGTCAGGC
>NC_137623.1:49650403-49657903 GCF_963280865.1 Gymnoscopelus braueri | reverse complement strand
GGGTACTCCGGTCAACGAAGTATGTAGGGTATAAATTAGGGATGTCTGATATTGGCAGCCGATTTTCCAATATTGTCCAACTCTTAATTTCCAATTCTGATATCAACCTATACTGATATATGCAGGCTTTTTCACCGAAATGTCAGGTAATAACTTCATATAATCTCCTGTTGTGTTATGCCTAATTTTATTGTGATGGCCCACTGGATGCTTTAAAAAATGCAACAAGGCTTTCAAAATGTAAACATTCTCTATGCAAAATAGCCTATGCAGTTGAACTAATAAAGAAAAACCGAGGGAGGGAGAGAGAGAGAGAGAGAGAGAGAGAGAGAGAGAGAGAGAGAGAGAGAGAGAGAGAGAGAGAGAATGAGTGTTAATGAGAGACAAAGGAGATAGATAATGAGTGAGAGACCAAACAGAAAAAGACTGAGACATTGCAATAGTTTCTCAGTGTGTACTCTCTGCAAATGGAGGGTGAAATTGCTCCAGGCGGGAATATGTGTATGAGTGTGTGTTTTTTTTAGTGAGTGTGTGTGTGTGTGTGTGTGTGTGTGTGTGTGTGTGTGTGTGTGTGTGTGTGTGTGTGTGTGTGTGTGTGTGTGTGCTTCCCGCCAGTGGGCTGCCCTCAGGGCTGATCCATTATAAATACTGAGTACACACATGCACTCGCACGCACGGGCACACGCACACAGTATAAATATTCCCACTAGCTAGTGGGCTAAAATAGAGATGTTTATGTGTGTGTGTGTGTGTGTGTGTGTGTGTGAGTGTGAGTGTGAGTGTGAGTGTGAGTGTGAGTGTGAGTGTGTGTGTGTGTGTGTGTGTGTGTGTGTGTGTGTGTGTGTGTGTGTGTGTGTGTGTGTGTGTGTGTGTGTGTGTGTGTGTGTGTGTGTGTGTGTGTGTGTGTGTGTGTGTGTGTGTGTCTGTGTGTGTGTGTGTGTGTGTGTGTGTGTGTGTGTGCCATATGTTTATATGTTCTTCAGCAGAAAGTTGCAAATGGATGTTACTTCAAATGGTGTACTTACCTCACAAACACACACACACACACACACACACACACACACACACACACACACACACACACACACACACACACACACACACACACACACACACACACACACACACACACACAGGAGAGCTAAACAAGACTGGCAGATTTTTAAAAACAGTCTTTCCCCAAAGTGAGAGTGAGGTGTTATGTAGGAGAGTGTGTTAATGTGTGTTAGTGTGTATTAGATTGTGTTGGTGTAGAGGGTGTTGAGGGAACGGGGAAAGAAGGAGGGTTTATTAGATTGTGTTGGTGTATAGCATGGGTGGGCAGCATTTCTTTCCCCCACACATAGTGCTGCATTATATGAAAACTGCATGAATGTGTTAGACACAACATTATTTACCTGCATCAGTGGAATGCAGCTATGGACTCAAATTGCATTTAATTTGCCTCAAAATCTGCTGCCTTTTATGATGAACAATTTTTTGGTGGGTGGTAGTTTTGTTTTCCTGTGAGGGAATGCTGCCCAACTGTGGTGTAGAGGGGGTAGAGGTAATGGGGGAGAGAAGAGGGAGAGGGGAACTGACACTGGGATTTAGAGTTGAACAGAATAACAGCTGAGGGGTAAAAACTGTTGTTGAATGTGTTGTATTTTGGGCCCTGAGGCACATGCAGCCCTCACACCTGTGTGAGGAGAGGACAAAACAGTCCATTGTTAAGGAGGGAGGCCAAGCTCCATAGACTGACAGTGTTGGTGCCACACTGGCTCAGTAGTTTGTTTGGGTGGCGGACCCATTCTTATGGGTCACAAGTAAATCTCTCACTCACTCTCTCTCTCTCTCTCTCTCTCTCTCTCTCTATACATATATATTTATATATATATATTCATTTCCTTTTCCAATTAGTTTGTTATAATTAGTATCATAATTAAAGATTTTCAAAAAATATTATTCCACATCAAAAAAACATTTCAACATAATTTCATGAATTAAAATAATAATAAATGTAATTTAAAAAAAATGAAAATAGGAGATCTACAAGCTCACAACGCATCACTTTGCGCCGTGTTGCAAGCTTGTAGATCTGCTATTTTCACTAGCCTAAAAAAAAGTATGTTTTTAATTGATGAAAAGTTGTGACTTTTTTGTATAAACTTTTTTAAATCTTTAGATTTTTTAAATATATATATTTTTTTACGTAGGAAACGAAAAAAAAGGGAATATTTACTTGCAACACATTAATGTCTATTACAGTGTGTACACCTCACATTCCTCTTTGAATCTGTATCCTTCAGAACACTTCATCTGGGTGATGTGTTGTGTTGTTAGTGTGTATTACAGTGTGTGTATTTCAGTGTATTAGTGTCTATTACAGTGTGATCACCTCATATTCCTCTTTGAATCCGAATCCTTCAGAACACATCATCTGGGTGGTGTGTTGTGTTGTTAGTGTGTATTACAGTGTGTGTATTTCAGTGCATTAGTGTCTATTACAGTGTTATCACCTCATATTCCTCTTTGAATCCGTATCCTTCAGAACACTTCATCTGGGTGATGTGTTGCAGCAGATCAGCCACTCTGATGGCTGGATGAAGCTGTCCTGTTTGATAAGGAGGAACATCTGCAGCATCTGCTCCTCTCTGCTTCTTCTTATAACTCTGAGTGTGAGACTGCTGCACCAGACTGCTGGTCTCACTGGTCATAGTGTGACTGTCATCTACAGGAGAGGAGAGGAGAGGAGAGGAGAGGAGAGGAGAGGAGAGGAGAGGAGAGGAGAGGAGAGGAGAGGAATACAAATACAAATACAAATGGTTGAGGTCATTCCTGTTGTACAGACAGACAGACAGACAGACAGACAGACAGACAGACAGACAGACAGACAGACAGACAGACAGACAGACAGACAGTAACGTCACAATGAGACACGTTGAGGCAGACACTACAACAACATCTCTGTGTTCACTAGGATGGCATCACTAGGATGAGGTCACTATGATGCAGGAGGGACTGGAATGTTAAAGTCATGAGTTTTATGTGACGTTTTTATGTCTTTATCTGTGTTGGACGAGTGACTCGACACAGGAGATGCAACCAAAGACACGACACACAAGTCTGTTATTCTTTTATCTTGAATGGAAATACGCTCTCGAGCTTTATTGTCAGTCAATCAATCAATCAATCAATCAATCAATCAATCAATCAATCAATCAATCAATCAATCAATCAACCAATGAGTGACCCCTAAGGTGATGTCAATATGAACTGGAATATGTACTGGACAATGTTATGATGTCAATATGAACTGGATGTGCTGGACACTGTTATGTGTTTACTTATAGAGCATCGCAGTTCCCGCCCACTTCCTGGTTTTTCGTGGTGCCGGAAGGAACAACTCAATGCATTTTTCCCATTGACATTTCCAAAAATATTTATATCTATTAATTTAAGCCTCGAATCAAGCCATCATGACATGACATGAATCATGACCATAAAACGTTTGATTCTGTGATTATTTTTTTTTGAAAACGGCAAAACAAAGGGTATTTATTAAATATAGTATATCATATAATTAAATATAAAATAAAATAAATTAATAGATATAAATATTTTTGGAAATGTCAATGGGAAAAATGCATTGAGTTGTTCCTTCCGGCACCACGAAAAACCAGGAAGTGGGCGGGAACTGCGATGCTCTATTGTATCTTGTTTTTAGTTTGAGTGTTATTTCTGTGTGAGATAGTATGACATCATCTATTATGACATCATCTATTATGACATCATCTATGACATCATGTTTGACAATAGAATGAACTCTCTTCTATCTGTATCTCTGCTCTTATTGGCTGGCCTGAGACCTCACTGTCCAATCAATTAGCTCTCTACATACACAGCTCAACCAATCACGGTTGTACTGACGGCGACGTAACGAGCAATGACGAGTGATTGGTGGAGGAGAGATGAGACACAATGCACCACAACAACAACAACAAACACAATATCCAATCAGAGAGAGTTAGAGGCCCCAGGGAGGCGGGACCTGATAAACAATTGGTTTTGGATGATGTGACGGGCAGGCGGGTGCTGGGATGAGGAATGGTGAATGACAGCATTGCCATGCCAACTGATAACATCAAGGCGGGGAGGAGTTGTGGGCTGCATGCTGATTGGGTGACAGGGGACCCCCCTCCCCCTCCCTCACACATCGCCACACTTACCATTAATAGGGACTTTAATCATTGGACAGATAGAAAAGAAAAGAGAGGAAACAGTATTTAAGCAACATTAAGGTTTCAGCAGCTAACCTAGACTAGCCTACCCTAGCCTAGCCTCACCTAGCCTATCCTTTACTATCCTCGCGCCTAGCCTAGCCTAGCTTCATCTTGTCTTGTCTCATCTCGCCCTGCCAGCCAAGTATAGCCTCGCCTAGCCTAACCTAGCTTCACCTAGCCTAGTCCAGCGTCGCCTACGGGTCACCTAGTCCTACACATTCTCATTCCCATGTTTTAATATGAAGTTGGGGCAACATCTGATGAAGCGTCACATATTTAGGAACAACTGTTGTGTCGCTTTTCAACATTCCTGGTAGACTGGTGACTGACAAACGGAATGCAAAGATGAGTTCTTCCAACTTGTAATAAGTTGAGACGCCAATCAGAATGCTCTGTGAGGCCATAAGCTACTAAGCCACTCTCTGCGCAATTTTGAGGAGTGCTCGTTTTTTTGGTTTAGTCAACAACCTGTGTATGTGCAATTTTGAATCACAGCCAATCACAGTATGACTCAACTATCATGTAGCGTATCAGACTATCTGCTGGTGATGTATCGTCGTCTATCATCATTTAGGCTGGATTACTTCATCTAATCAGATATTGTTTACGGTGGCTATGCTAACTGCAGAGCTGAGTGCTAACACAGTGAACCTAGCTTAGCCTAGCATAGTTCTGTAGTGAGCAGGGTCAGTTGGGTCAAAATTAAAAAGTGAAACGAAGTTCTGACAGTCTGTCTGACCGTCTCTCTGTCTGTACATTACAAAGGTGTAAAACACCTGCCCCTGTGTGGTCAAATTGTATCCTAGTATAAGGCAATCTCCATATGATGTATTTCGCATCAGAACATTTCAGAAACACCTCCTTCACTGATTTCACATCATTTGACCACAAGGCAGGTGTGCTGACAGGCTTGTGAGGCGTGGCTTAGCGAGCCTCGGACCGTCAACTAGCACACAGCCCGAGTTAGCCAGTTATGCTGGACAAAATAGCTTATCACCTGTTGTTTCCAAATTGCACACGTTAGCAACATGTATCATGCATTCTGTAGCTAGCTGGCTACATAATGTAAACAAACTGGCTACAAGCGAGCACACGTCACTTCCACCCGGCCAAAGGCAGGACAGCGTTGCCAATTAAAAGATGGGTTTGCATAATTGTCAGGTGCAAAAGGCTGAATGGAGACTGAACAGTGTGACTGGGTAAATTCAAGAAAACAAGACTAACACCCCATCCTCACAAAAGTCATTAAAATACATGTTTCAACCAGACTACCTATCTCGACGTATTGAGAGCAAAAGCGCAGTTGTCCACCCCTCAGATATTCACTCGCAATGCCTCTATTTGAGCGAGGTTTTGCGGCCGTGTTCCTGCCCCAAAAAAAAATTTATTGGTGGAGATGTGCACACTGCTTTGCACCTGTTCCTGGAATACAGCTATTTCGATAGTCAGACATTTTATTTTGAGTGTTGAAAATTGGGTGTTGTTGCCCCCCCCACACCCCTCCCCCCATCCAAGGTGACGTGTTGTGTCCATGCAAAGGTCAGAGGTCAAATACAGGCGTGACATCACATGGTCGTTGTGAATGGGGGGAATGGAGTGACGCCCACCGCAAACACAACAATAATTCATAAGAAATAAAAAAATAAAAACACCTTTAACCACTTAAACCCTATAGGCTGCCTATAAGTCAATTAGCAAACAATAGATTCCTGAATGTTCCTCTATTTTCACCAAATCTTTCCCAATTTTTGCAGATTGTTTGCCATTCTTCCACATATATACGCCTATTGTCGCCAGAAGTTCATTTATGTTCATTTATTTTCACCAGAGCTTTACCCATTTTTTTGGCAGAATAGTCAGCTATTATTTATGACATCCCAGAATCGGGACGCTAGGGTTCATGTGGTTAAAACAAATCGAGGAAAAGTCAAATGACCATTGAATAAAAATCAAATATATATAAAAGAAAACTGTCAAACTTATTATAAAATATGCAAACTTTCTGAGACAACAACAAGCAAGCAGAGATGGATGAACTGGAGACAAAATCTCTCTTTCTTCTCTCGTTCTCTCCATTTCTATCTCTCTCTAGTTCTTTCGCTTTCTGCTCCTGTCTTGTTTTCTCTGACTTTCTTGTCTTTGCTGCTAGCATGTATATTAGCAGCTGCTCTTGTGCTAAGTTGCTGCGCTAGCGGCTAACACAGGAAGTGTTTGATGTCAACTTCCTGTTCTGTTATTATGTGTGTATGTGTGGTGGTGGCAGAGGAGACAGACTGCTGATTGGCTGATAGAAGGAGATAGAAAAAGAAAAGAAAGGCTTACCGAGTATAGCGGTCGGCACGAAGGGGTCTGACAACAACGTAGAGAGAGAACATCGCACGCACACGCACACGCACACGCACACACACACACACACACACACACACACACACACACAGGACAGGAGAGGGGAAAATAAGAGGAAGAGCAAGTAAGTAACAAACTATTCCAGTATTATTATTTTTCATCAACATACGCTGTAGGCCAGTGGTTCTCAGAGTGTACTAATGGGACCAAATGGACCCTACTCTCTGAGTTACAGACCTGTAAGGGTCCATTTGGAACTCAATGAAGCCTGAGGGTCTCTTGACCCCACTTTGAGAACCACTGATAAAGGCAATTTGTCCTCTCCCCCAGTTAGTCTCCCCCTGCGGAGTGCCTCAAAGATCCTCTTAGAACATAAGAGCCTCTTAGGTCCCATCCTTTTCATTTAATTCCCTTTGTTCAATCCTTTAAGTCCAGGCTCAAGATTCAGTTTGATCTAATAGTTTTTAATTCCACTTAATGTGGCTTGAGCTCTGTTGTTTGTTGATATCTGCATAATGTGATTTTGACTTGACTTTGACTGTTTAAAATGAATAAATCATTCATATGGAACAAAATGTGTGTGTGTGTGTGTGTGTGTGTGTGTGTGTGTGTGTGTGTGTGTGTGTGTGTGTGTGTGTGTATGTGTGTGTGTGTGTGTGTGTGTGTGTGTGTGTGTGTGTGTGTGTGTGTGTGTGTGTGTGTGTGTGTGTGTGTGTGTGTACCTGGGTAGACGAAGGAGTTCTTGATAGAGGTGGTGATGGTGTTGGACTTCAGAGTGAAGGACGATGGGGACGAGACCGCTGGAAGAAAAAATAATATGCAAACATTTTATAAAAAATCATAGACAAACATTTTATCAAAAAACAAACATTTGATAAAAAATAGTATACAC